>NW_010972609.1:7722482-7844671 GCF_000737465.1 Haliaeetus leucocephalus
CTCGATGATCTTAAAGGTCTTTTCCAACCTAAATGATTCTATGATTCTATGACCGTGTCTGCCTTTCTTGTCTTTTCTGAGAGCATGTGTGCACAGAACATTGAAATGTAATATCATGCAATACATACCAACTCACTTCATATCAGCTCAGGTGCCAGATGCCATAGGAAGCGGCTCCACACTGCCCTTGCTTTTCCCCTGCAAGAGCTGACGTGCGTCTCTGTTCTGCAATGTCCATATTAGACATATTCTTAATGTAAAGATCAGGTATACAAACACACATCTCTGTTATCTTTACTGTGTACTGTTTAGACTTCTGCTGTGTACTGTTTTTAAATATAAAATTCCTATAGGGAATTCTTAGAAATCCCTATAATGCAGTAAATCCTTTAGTTAATTGAAGTCAGTCAGCAGGCTTTTTAAGACTAATCACTGCTTGACAAATATATCAGGATACTGTATTCACAGAGCAACATTGATACCGTCATTCATTATTTTATTACTTTACATTAGACAAATTGTTCCATTGAAATCAGAGTTCTATCTGTCATTAAAAAAAAAAAAGTAATTTTCATCTCTTTCTGGGAAAGGCAGGATTAATGTAATCAGACACTTAGAAACTCTTCTACTCAGAGTCAATGTAAGATAACTTACACAGTAGAGAAACAACTTCTAACAGAAGCGGCCAGAACATTTTACCTATTAACAGATGCCTACTTCTGCAAGTTGCCTCTTGAAGGGGAACTAGCTACACTAACTTTTAGACATCTTACATTTGAAACTGTGTGATAACTATGCAAAAACATTGTCTTTAGGCTGTTCTGTTTTTTCTAACGTGCTGAGAGTGCTATGAGCCAGAAAAAAATACACAAATGAAATGCCACATTTTTACAGAGATACAAGCATTTGTGGGAAGAATAAACTCCTTGTGACTAGGGAACAGTGTATGTGCATTATATATATATATACAGCTACCTGACTCAAAAAGGGAAGATGAATAACACTGTAAAAAAACTTACATTAAAAATAAACATGGTCTTTAGATGCTCATAAAGCAGTGTGGTTTTGCACAAAAATTGAAAAATAACCACCAGCTTGACTCTGTATGGACCCAAGTCCTGTAACCGAAGAAAACTTGGGTTGATATCAGGCCAGTATTTTGGTAGAGCAGAATTGCCAAAGTCGTATTTTAAATAACTCTGCATTTCTTGTTGCTCCTAAGAAAGATGCCATGAAGAGGTCCAGCTTTTCATCTGTGAACAGAAACCTCCGGTTCAGGCCTGATTTTATTCTCCATTTGCATAGGAATGTGGTAGTTGCTCGTCAGCATCGCAGAGCACTGCATGATTCAGCACAATTTCTTCCTAAGGGACTGGCTGACAAAGGCTGGATGAATAGAGGCGTTTTCACATACACTGGCAGAAACCTGCAAGAGTCTTGGCTGAACTCTCTAGGGCTGGCAATGGCCATTAATCTCTCACTTACATGAGCACTAAAACTCTATTAATGAGTGCTTTTCTGTGCACATAAACACAGTAGCACTTCCAAGCACTTTTGGCATTAGAATTTTTATTCTCTTTTGGGGGGTGAAAAGTATCCCAGCAATCAAAACGTCAGGTTATTTCTCTGCTATTTTACTTCAAATTTTTGTAAGTGTCGTGACAGATTTTTTTACTATTATTATTATACAACAGACATAAGCATGCTGATGCAGCTCTTTATTGCTGCATATCTCTCACCCATTAAACTCTAAATCTCCTTGAACGATGTCAAAGCTGTTTCTCAGATGGTACACGGAGACTAAAACTAGAGAGTGCTGAGCAGCAGTCCTCTCCCTATCCTACTTCTCTGTCTCGACATACCAGACACAGTGTCATACCAGCGGTCAGCATTTCCCAGTTTGAAGCACCAGTTTCATTTCCCTCTAGCAGCAAACTTGAATTCAGTTGTTAATAGTCTTTCTATGGCTAATTTGCAGGAGAGCTGCTCCCTCTGCTGAATTTTCTGTCGATCGTCACCGGCACCTGATGTCCTTCCTCACCATGCTGGGCCCCAGCCCGGACTGGAACGTGGGTCTGTCTGCCGAAGACCTCTGTACCAAGGACTGCGGCTGGGTTCAGAAAGTCGTTCAGGATTTAATACCCTGGGATGCTGGCACAGACAGTGGCGTTACCTATGAAGTATGTGGACTATTTGTAATATCTTCAAAACATAAAGTTTACCTTAAAGCAGTGAAGAATGAAAGCTATTTGATCCATGGTAATGCCATATATGCCTTTATACTACTCTAGTAAAAATTTTGCTTATAATGAATTAAAAGTCATTTAGACAGATGCTAGCTACGGTTACTGTCAGTCATTGTGTCTGAATTCCCTGAGCATTATTATTAATGGGATAATATTACATTTTCCTGGGGTGTTATTAAAAATAAACAGAAGACTTAGTTTGCTCAAAACTAAGCATTAAGGTGTCCAACCCCTTTGATACAGACGTGTGTGCCATCAGCAGCCACATCAACTTGAGTTTTCTACTGGTTCAACCCAATGCCAAGTATTCTGTATGGCCCAGAAAACTTAACTATTCCTTACAGCAGGGAGTGAAACTCTGGACTTGTCATCACCACGAGACTCTAAAATCATCCATTTTCTCTGTCTCCATCACTCTCTCAGTCTAGGAAGAGATTCACATCATCCTCAGGTAAAGTCCTGGTTTTGACCAAATGAGTTATGTCAAGTTAATGAACTAGTTAGGTCTCCATAGGTGCCAAGCATACCTACACTATGTGTCTATACAGACAGTATAGACAGCTGAAATTAGACAAGATTAGTCACATCCTCAAATACCACGCATATTCCTTTTTCAGACAACAGAAGATGGTTGTTTTCTTCTTTCAGACCTGGTCGCTTTAGAACCTAAGGAATTTCTCCAGTTATAATGCAGCTCTGGAGGCATACTGAATAATGTTTTTTATTAATGTAGTTATCTAACCACACAACAAGGCATACATCTTATTGTGAACCCAGCTTCAGGGTTGAATCCCAAAGTGTTAGTGAAGTGCTTCCTGCCAAAAAAAACCAAAACACCACCTTACCATTAAGTATGAATGTACTGAGTTCATCTTATATTGGAATTTCCCAATTTAGCATTTTGGAGAAGTTTTAATTTCTGCAGATGATTTGTATTATTATTAATAATAATTATTAGTTTCTTTTTTTAACTTTTTTTTTCTTTTTGATTGCAGTCTCCTAACAAGCCTACAGTGCCTCAGGAGAAGATCAGACCACTTACAAGCTTAGATCATCCTCAAAGTCCATTTTATGATCCAGAAGGAGGATCTATCAAGCTGGTAGCCAGAGTTGTCATTGAGAGAATTGCACGCAAGGTATAACATATATCTAAAATTGTCAAGCAAGCAAAAAACCCCACTTCATAAACCAAAAAAAAACAATCCTTCCTTTCCCCTCCCCTCAAATCTGCACTCCTTAACCTACCCGCAACAAAGATAATAGCAGAAAAGAACTAAAACTGTCTTAGAGGTATTATTTCTCCTACTTCTGGTAATCACTGTATCTGCTTAATTGGGGATTGTTTTTAAGTATGCATAGGAATTAGAAGAGAAAAAAGTGCTGCAGATGCAATAGTGCCTCACAGTATACTGTTTTAGCCCCTCTCGCTGCATACACGTATGAGTTTCCTGTATCCAATCTCCACAATAATTTCTTTGCAGGGGGAGCAATGCAATATCGTACCTGATAACATAGATGATATTGTGGCAGATCTAGCACCAGAGGAAAAAGAAGAAGGTACATTTTGAATCAGTTTGTGCTGTACTAATTTATATTTTGTTCCCTTCTCCACTGTTATTTCTAGATAAGTACAAAACTGACTTAGGAGCAAAAGTCCCACTCAGTGACAAAAAGTGATTTAGGGTTTCATCTTTTCTGGTATCTACTATTAGCCTTCCCTTATACAGCAAAGAAATTGCATGTATACCTGGAAGATGACAATAACAATACAAGCAATAAAAAAGAGAAGCCTTTTGGGGTTCAAATTTTATTTTTTTATAAATGAAAGTTGGCAATTGGTCTTTTTTGGGGGGGGGGGGGGGGGTTATAATGTAGAAGATAGAATGCAGGAGCAAAGAATGCATCCTATTAGCATCTAAAGTAACCACCAAAGAGAAGCAAATGGAAGACTATTTTTAACATTCACTGCCTTTTCTTGCTTTTTAGATGATACCCCTGAGACCTGCATATATTCAAACTGGTCCCCATGGTCAGCCTGCAGCTCTTCTACCTGTGAAAAGGGCAAGAGGATGAGGCAGAGAATGCTTAAAGCTCAGCTGGACCTCAGTGTACCCTGTCCAGATACCCAAGATTTTCAGCCATGCATGGGTCCAGGCTGCAGTGATGAAGGTAATCAAGAGGAAAGGGTGGAGAAGAAAACCTTGTAGGGTTTACTCTTCCTTTAAAGTTCTTAAAGCTGTCGGTTGCTGTAGTGTGATTTAGGTTATGGCAAACAGGAATAATTTCTGAAGAATACAAATTGAAGCTGTCTCTGGTCAATTCTGCAGTTCATCGGAGTCAGCGCATGAAGTACACAGAAGTATAAAGGAAAGGAGTAAAGTAAGCAATAGCGGAGAGGTCAGAATGCAAGAGGCGGCATAAAAGTGGTACTACGCACAAATGGGCAGCAACAGATTTGTCAGCAACTGTGTTAATATTAGCAATTAAAATGGTTCTCTGTATTTTAGATGGTTCCACTTGCATGATGTCTGACTGGATTACATGGTCCCCCTGTAGTGTTTCCTGTGGAATGGGAACACGATCTAGAGAAAGATACGTAAAACAATTCCCTGAAGACGGCTCTATGTGCAAAGTGCCTACTGAAGAGACTGAGAAATGTATTGTAAATGAGGAGTGTTGTAAGTATTTTATTTAGCTTTGTAAATCCAGCTAATAGCAGCAGCACTGCCCAAACCATTTTTTTCTGAGCTCTACTAGTGAATGATTTTCTCTGTCCATTTTGAATAGCCCCTAGCAGCTGCCTTGTCACTGAATGGGGAGAGTGGGATGAATGTAGTGCCAGCTGCGGCACGGGGATGAAGAGACGACACAGAATGATCAAGATGACTCCTGCTGATGGATCCATGTGCAAGGCAGAAACTACAGAGGCAGAGAAATGCATGATGCCTGAATGCCGTAAGCATCCATGAGTTTAACTTCTCTGCTATAGAGAGAGGCATAATTTCTGACACATTGCTCCATCACACAAAGAATATAGTTAAATCAGAAGCAATCCTGCTTTTTCTTGTTCTCCTTAAAATTAGATCCCTTAGGGAATGTGCATTAAGTACCACATTCACCATCAGGATGAGAGTATCAGTAAAAAATATTCAGTGCTATCCGATTACCGTATTACCCATACAGTGATGTGTATATTAGCAAACCGTACCTAAGCAACTCTGATTTATGGAATATGAGGTATATTTATTTAATCATAAGGCTAGAATAAAACAGTGCCCTCTCCTTTTAGCCCATGAACAGTTCAGAAATTGAGCTGTTCCTTTTGTGCAGTCAGCCAGTCTCACCCTTACTGTGACTATTGTTTTTAATTTCTCAAGATCTGTTAAGATTTTCATCAAAGACAGAAAGAATTAAGTTTAAAGAGATTTTTGGTAGATAAAATGTGGAAGTATCACATTTTAGACTATATCAATTTGACTTCCAGTTCTGTCCACTGCAACAATCCAGGTTTTTTTACAGGAGTTATGATTGAACATACCTTCTTAAACTATTTATTCCCCAGAAGCACTGGGACTCTGCAGATATGAACAAGCTATAGGAAAAAATAGCAAAGAAAAGGTATTAAAACCAAGCAAACCTTTCAATTTAATATAGTGTTTTCTGAGCTTCTTCAGCAACATCATTCATCTTGTGATTCGTTTTGTCCAAAGTGACAACAAAGCATAACTGGTTGATGACATATAAAACATAGTACATTTTCCACCTGTGTTATTTTCAAAATGTATACCTTCATAATTTATGTATAACAAGAATTCATTACCTTTTTATTTTTGTATTAGATACCATCCCCTGTCTACTCTCTCCTTGGTCTGAATGGAGTGACTGCAGTGTAACATGTGGGAAAGGAATGCGAACCCGGCAAAGGATGCTGAAATCTGCTGCTGAGCTTGGGGACTGCAATGAAGAGCTGGAACAAGCAGAAAAATGCATGCTGCCTGAATGCCGTACGTGTGGGAAACGCTCTGGAAAGAGGAGGCTAATTATGAGTGTCACAGTCTATGGGTCAAAACGCCTCACCATTTTTTAGCATCACTTCTTAGATAGGAGTGATATCAACTATAGATCTTTTTAATTTTTATATTATTATTATTATTATTATTATTATTATGCACTTTCAGCTATTGAGAGCTGGAATATGACCATGTCTTAATTTCAGCTTGCCTTACTTAACCCTACACTGAGGACCAGTATTGCTTTGGGTATACAGTTTCTGCATATTTAACACACTACAACTTCAGGCAACAGTTTGTGCACTTCCCAATAGCAAATAAGTCAGAATTATAAAACCTATTTTTTACTCCAATACAGAATGTGTGCTAGGAAGGAAAGATTAAAATCACCTGTGTGATTTTTTTTTTAGCTCACAGAAAGCGCACAGAAGAGGCTCGCTCCATCTTTGATACATCTCTGAACTGTACCGTAGCCTTTTTACTGATCTACATCCCTTTTCAACCTGGAGTATCATATAAGCCAGTGGATGGTGTGGAGAAAGCTGCATTGATTTTTTTACCTTACTCCACCGAAATCCCCCACTTCTTGGGTGGTGCAAATTTCTACTTGCTTTGCAGTCTTTGTGAAACGTGATAGCCTAAGGTGCTGCTGAATGAATAAGATATGATTGCTTTCAGTGTCCTGTTGCCAGCTAGTTTATGAGGCTTTATAACTAATTACATTATTTTTCACATAAATTATTGGTTAAAAAGGCTTTTACACTGTAATTTGCTAATTCAGCTTTTCTTAAATAACATGAAATAGCATTTTGATTATTATTCACTGGGGTTGTAAGTTTTAAGCAGTGTTGGAAGATGAAAACTTTTAGGACATAATGGTATTACGTCTTAACGCACCTCTCCTATGAAGACAGGCTGAGAGAGTTGGGGTTGTTCAGCCTGGAGAAGAGAAGGCTCCAGGGAGACCTTACTGCAGCCTTCCAGTACCTAAAGGGGGCCTACGGGAAACATGGGGAGGGACTCTTTAACTGGGATTGTAGTGATAGGATGAGGGGTAATGGTTTTAAACTGAAAGAGGGTAGATTTAGATTTAGATATTAGGAAAAAAGTCTTTACAGTGAGGGTGGTGAGGCACTGGAACAGGTTGCCCAGAGAGGTTGTGGATGCCCCATCCCTGGCAGTGTTCAAGGCCAGGCTAGATGGGGCTTTGAGCAACCTGGTCTAGCGGAAGGTGTCCCTGGCCATGGCAGGGGGTTGGAACTAGATCATCTTTAAGGTCCCTTCCAACCCAAACCATTCTATGATTCTATTAGTGAATGTTGCTTATCACATAACATTACCAGTAAAGCAAGGCTTAGATCTCAGACATATCAGATGCTTTGTAAATATAACTCAATTTTTAACAGCTTTTCATTATAAAACACACATATGGGTGGGAAAATTGAAGAAGGCACAGGAGAATTATTTATATGTTCTTTGTAATTTTAGTGATCTGCGAGTACCACTCTTGAAAAAAGAAATTGAGGAATGTGTCAAATAATATTTCTGCTAGAAATGGACTCAGAAAATTGACGTGTAGCCTCACAACATTTGCTGAAAAGACTGGAGGCTTAAGTTGTGTTCATGTATTTAGGGTGTAAAAACTCATTAGGCACATCTGTGTGTTTCTTCTCAAACTTATGTTTAGCTCTCGTGGCTTTCATGTAATATTTCTCATTCTTTGCAGCCATTGACTGTGAACTAACAGAGTGGTCCCAGTGGTCCGAATGCAATACCTCATGTGGAAAGGGCCATATGATCAGAACAAGAATGATTAAAATAGAACCACAGTTTGGAGGAACAGCATGCCCAGAAACTGTCCAACGTACAAAATGTCGAGTAAGGAAATGCCTGAGAGGCCCAGGTATGGAAAAAAGGCGCTGGAAAGAGGCCCGGGAGAAAAGGAGAAGTGAACAAGCAAAAAAAAATGTAGATAGTGAGCAATATCCAGGTGAGCGTGAAACCATTTTTTAGTATGCTCATGTCTCTTTGTCTTTTCTGCATATCAGGAGTTGGTGCGCAGCTCCACTTCATGCTGCAAGAACATTTTCAGCACTTCAGTCTAGGGAAAGCTTTAGCAATAAAGCAAAGCATACCCACTTTTGACATTTGCCTGTCACCAAAAACACGTGACCTAAGTTTAGGGCACAATGGAGAAAGGCTCACATCTGTCCATGTTCTATCGCTGAAAATATTTTAGCTGCTTCACTACAAAATGTGGAATGTGAAAAAAACCTAGAATTTAGACCTAGCAAAGGACTGATTGCAATTCCTGCAGACCTGGGTGATAATCTTTGCATTCAGCTACCTTTGAACTTTGAAAGTATTTGTTCCTGGATCCAATGCTAAATTTCAAAACTGAATTGATTTCCACCTCAATAATCTGATTCAGACTCAGACTGCTCTAAGAGATCTGCTCAGACTGCTTTTTCAATCAGGGACAGTATTATCAAGCACTGATGCCTTAAATCAATAAAACATAACAACTTGGGGTATAGTTTACGTTATCTGGATATGAATTACTGCTAAGTTGTGGTTCACGCTTGTACGACATTAAACAGTTTCTTAATTTTATCTGTGTTTTATAATGTAGACAGTAAATTTCTTCTTTGATACATTTTTTCCAGTGTTTGACGAATGCACTTTAATTATACTTAACTGGGGTTTCTTAATTCCTACTGAAATAAACTAGGCAATATGCCTTCTTAGATTCAAAAGACGTAAGTGTGCACACATTCATAGTGGTACACATATTGAGATATGTAGGCTAGACTGAAATACTAAAAACTTAATCAAATTTCTTATTTTTTCAGCTTGTAGGCTGAAACCATGGACTGCTTGGACAGAATGTTCTACACTCTGTGGAGGTGGAATTCAGGAACGCTACATGATGGTAAAGAAGAGGTCCAAAAGTACCCAGTTTACTAGTTGCAAAGACAAAAAGGAGCTAAGAGCATGTAATGTTCATCCTTGTTAACAAAACACAAGGTTTCCAAGTGATGCACTCTGAGCTAAATGGAAAGTCAACCTTGGTTTGGTTTTTAAAACAAAAAAAAATATAAAGTGTATATTAGTTTTCATTTTTGCAGTGTGGTTTGCTTTTTAGTCTTGCTGGTGCAAGAAATATATTTTATAAATATTTCCTCACAGATTTATGCTGAGAGTAAATCTTTGGTACTCCAGCCAGCCCTTAATGCATAAAAATAGAAAGTCATTATGAGTCATTTAACTAAAATACAGATATATCTGTGGACATGGAATAGCCATATAGAAATACTACTTGTAAAGACATGGGATGCATGCATATTAACATAACTAAGTTAAAGTAACATGTTTCATATGTGGGAGGATTTCTCTCTCGATTTGATTTTGAAAATCCAAAGCAGTGCCTATGTGATTACACAACTATGCCAAGGAGTAATTTCAGTAATGCTGGTTCAATAATATTAAAGGTGCATGTTTATCTTTTTACACTATTGGGTTAAGCTGATAGTTATAATAATTATCCTATCTACTTCTCTTCACATGGATGCTATGGTCCATGCAAAATGGTCTTTGTTTCTTTAAAACTTAAAAAGGAAATAATTTGTGCAGCTCAATAGTGATGTCTGCCCACTACATAGTCACAGTCGAAACAGCACACAAAGAAAACATGTGAATGGCATGCTATATCTAGATGCCGTATTCATATATTGGGTGTATCCACTGTCTCTCAAAATGGATACATAACTAACAGAAATTGGTCCAAACACAGAGTCACAACAGCTGTGTCATGGAAAGACTTCCACATGAGAGACACTAAAAAAATTAGATTCAGTTTCGTGAGGATGTTAATCACAGGCAAAGAGAGAAAGAGGTTTATAATATAATAAAAATGGTAGAGAAAAGGTGGGCCAGGTTCTCATGCATCCCTTGTAACAAACAAAGGGAACTGAGCCTCTGAAATGAAACAATGACAGCCTCTTAAAATATTAATTACAGATTGACACAAGAATATATTTACAACAGTGTCACTGATGTGTTTTTACTCAGAGTATGGGAGGATCTAAGAGTTACCAGATTTGAGAGAATTACTCATTTGTAGATATATTAGCCAGGATAAATATCTTCCCTGACCTCTTGAGTGATCAACAAACTGCCAGAGATTAGAAGATAGCTCCTCACCATTCTAATTGCTATTTTACACAGTCTCCTGCAGCATTTAGCTCTCATCCCTACACAAAATCAGGTGTAGGACCAGCAAGAACTTGGGCTTCACTTGCTATTGGAATATAATTCTGTCCTATAAGTTTAACAATATAACATTAAAGATGAGAGGTGAAGGTGATGGGTTATCTTTTGGTCTAGGAAAGGCAGCATACAGCTATGTCTCTACATAAGTAATAACAATGCACTGAAAATAAAGACTGTTGATGCTGACTTAAAACAAGCTTGAGAGAAATGAATGGAGAAAAATTTATTTTATAGTGTTTATTTTACCAGCCTTAAGTAATTTACTCACTTCCTTAACACTCGGTCACAATCCTGAGAACCTGACACCCAGGTTTTAAGTGTCTGCATTTGAAGTGAACCACAACCCACCGAAGCTGTTCAACTGCCCCATCATTACCCTGGGAATGAATCTTCTTGTTACCTCCGTGTACCTGAACGGGCTGGACGGGCTGGTTGCATTACACTGTAGGGCTTTTCATCATCATTTCTCCACTGAACACTGCAAGGGCTGCTCAGGACTTCCACAGTGGTTGCATCCCACCCCCTCAAGACATTTTACTACTTTTTTAGATCTGGAATGAAGGGAGGGCCAGGGAAATAATGGAACCAACCGCAATGTTAAGCCTCTCCCGCCATTGCTACATGAAATGGGTGCAAGCCCATAGTGAACCAAACCAGGAGAAAAAAGAATACAACAAGGTTTAATGCTAGAACCAAACATTTTACATTTTGCACAGCTTGGCTCATTTAATAATATTAATTCAGATAGTTTGCCTCCTTGTGCCTGTTGAAAAATTCTGCAGTTTAGGTCTCTATAGTGCTGTCATTACAGTGTAGCAGCAAGACTGTCCCTAAGTAATGTATTTATGACGTTACCTTGCATATTACCCTTTTATGACCAAAAAAAAACAAACAAAGAAACACAAACCAACAAAAAACCAGTGGAATGGTATAGATACTGGAGGAGTTACCAGCTGAGCATATTTCAGGTGAAGAGACAGATGGCTGCAGAGAAGGGCTACAGAGATTAATGCCAGGCACTCAGCCAGGGCAGAGCTTCATATGCAATCAAAACTCACACACCACCTACCTTTGTGAGCTGCTCTTGCTAAGCCTGACCAGAGGCTATCCCAGCTGAGGCTAATCATTCAAAAAAATAACCTTTGACTAAGAAATGTGTGACAGAGTAGTTTTTGCAGGCTTGGATCCATGGGAGCTTGGAGCAGAGGGAGCAGAAGAAGAAAGTTTTTCCTGAATGGGAAAAAAAAAATGCTGTGAGTTTATGGACTGTATTTTATCTCATCAACCCTTAGCACTTGTTCAAGCTAATCTTGCAAAACTCTGCCTGGTTCTGCAAATAATCAATTAAAAACAATGTTATTTTCAACTTCATGTTTGTTCCAGTTAATCAAGCCATTTTGTCTTTTAATTACTCCTTTTGCCAAAGGCTACATAGTCCAAATACACCTTTAGGTATGTAGGAAATACATAACATATTTCTGAATGTGCCCACAAAATTGTCCATTAAAATAATCTGGCATTCCTTTCACTGTGGTTCTTACTAATTTGATTCTCCATATACTTTTTTTTTTTTCTCCTAGGAGGCTGTTCAGTGTGATTTCCAGTCATTTCTCTTAGGCTCATTAAAGTTATGAATGTTGGAATATTTTTCCCCCCCACCTTGTTAATACATGCAATGACAACATAGATTGCACTGGGTCAGAAGCATGTGATCATTCCTGCCTAGGTTCAGCTTTTTCACACTGTTTTTCTGTTGAAACATTTTACAAGTCACTTGTCTTCTTCTAACTTGATACAAAAAAAAAAAAAATATTTAAGCTTGTTACATTTTGTAAAAAAAAAAAAACAAAAAACCACAAACAAAAACAAATGAAGAAAAAATGAGGTTGATTTTCTATTCAGAAAAAAAAGCTCTGATACACAATATGTAGAAGTATTGCATTGTTACTGTAAACTTTCTAGTAGTGTAATAGCCACTGATTATCAGTCAATAAAAATGAGACCTGTTATTTCACTTATCTCCTGAATAATACTGCTAAACTCAAAGCACAGATATCACTCCAGTTTTGTAGAGCTCAACTATCAGATTTTAGCATTGTGTGTATGGTTTTTTTCCTAACATACAAACTGTAGAAGCTTTACACATAATAAAAAAGAAAAGCTAGGGGCTTAACAAATGTACAGTAGGACTCTGTGTGTGCAGCATACAATTTAAACAAAATTTTGTTTGATTGCATTTTTAGAATTCCTTCTTTGTTTTTGTTTGCTGTGGAATTATGAAAAAGCTACCATAAATATTTCTTACCAAAGTCTTGTGTAGATGTTTTGTAGCTGTCTGGCTAACACATTATTATTATTATTTTGGAATAAAGACATCTTTACTATGAATTTTACACTTGTATGAGATTCTGTTCAACCCACACACATCAATATAAGGAGTCAAGTCATGCTCTTATTTACATTTCACTTCTGTTCAAGCTAACAGGATATCTGAAGTGAGCTGGATTTTACTAGAGCCAGTCATTCTTTCCAATCAGAAGTCATTTACACCGAGGTTTTTGTCAGCTAGTTTCTTTTTCTTTAGAAATCACAGGCTAACTTAGGATCGTTGCTCAAATTACCCTGTATTACTCTCATGTAGGTTCTGTTGCTGTTGTTGGTTTTAATAAAAGAGAAACTATTTAAAAGGACACATTTTAAAGCCTGATGACATATGAATGGAAAAATTGTTAAAGGAGCTTTGAAAAAGTCTGAGATTTTGTGAAACTTTCAACTGACATTTTGTGCGACTAGATGATTTAGGTACACTGTGAGCATGAGTACAGCACTGGTAATTACACAGAAAAGTACAGGAGTTTGGGGGAGCCACTCAGCAAAGCTGCTGCTGTAGAAATGCAACTATAAGTAACACCTTGTAGCCTTTAGCCTGAATCTAAAGTGACCAGTGTGGTCGTGAAAAAACTCTATTCTAAAACTAAAGCGTAACAAAGCTGAGGTGGACCTAGAGGTGGATGCCTGGAGATGACAAGCTAGGAGTTGCTTACTGAAAACTGAGGGCAGCGTCTTGTCGGTTAAAACTCCCCTGGCATTTAGCTGTTTGCTCTCACTAGAAGAATGCTCGGTGTTTCCAAGCAGCTGTCTGGAGGCAGGTTTGTCAGCGTGTACAACAGCAGCATGAGGCACCCCAGAAGCGCTGCTCGCCTGCAAAGAGCTGTCTACCGACGGAGCATCTCTGCTCCAGCGGCGCTGGGCAGCTCGGAGAGGGACCGAGCCTCTGCTGCCAAGCCCCTCTCTTCAGATACTCTGCCGTAGCAGCATTCTGTTTTTCGAAGCACAAAGGCAGATTAACTCACCTCCCTGGTTGTGTTTGTTGGCAAATAGGGGAGTTTCAGCAAAAATTGCTAATCCTTTTGTCTTCAAATAAGACCAACAGCACTGACCCTGCCTAGCTTGAGCAGAGTAGCCATTGCAGTGCCAGAGTAAGAGCAGCCTGGCTTAGCAGGACAAGTCAGCTGGGCACCGTCACATCACGTATAACCAATGGAGACAGACTTTTCTGAAGGACACTTTATAGTATCCAAGTGACCCAACTCTTTCTCCACTGACAATGAGAAGCTAAGTGAATTTATGGAGCAATTAAATGTCCTGGCGCAGTGAATGGCGAGACATCTGGAACAGCAATCGTGATCTTATGGCCCATAAAGTTGTATCAGACCAGCTTTTCCTCGGAAGGGGTCACAGAGCGCCTAAGTCAGCACAGTGAACATACGGCCTCTTTAAATGCTAGCCATCCAAGTGACTGCTTGGGACCTACTTGACAGTACGCCTGCCCTAACTTAGGATGCTCTCCTTTGCATGAACGACACACCTAAACCATAACCAGCATAGCAGAAAGATGATGGGTAGCGCAGGTCCTCGACCATGATTTGTAATATGAGTAAATCAATTAACTCTCCTCCTAGAGGTATCCGCCATTTTCAGGGCCACAGATACTGAGTTTCTGGGGTGGGAAAAAAACTAGCAAAACCCTGAAATTATGCGCAGCTCAGCTAAAATCTCAAGCCTATCACTGTAGACTATTTAACAACTATCATTTCCATTTCTGATATAATTATGAATGCCACAACATATTGTCACATGGCTATGCTCTTAACTGCAAAGCAAACTATAGTGTATACGTGTGCACGTGCGTGTGTGTATAAATATATATATATGGTATACAGTGCATACATACACAATTTTCTCATGTTTTGTTTCCACTTAGGAAGCAGCATACTAACTACTAGGGGAAAAAAAACCCAACCTTTACCAGTAAATTGAAATGTGCTTAAACATCTCTTGGTACCAAGTTTCAGGCACTTGGTGTTCTTTGCTCCACATGCAAACCCATTTAAGATCTTTATTGCAATGCTTTAAACTTTAGGACTCAGTCACTTCATGCAGTGTTGTGCAAAACAAAGCAATTACAGGCCACCTGAATGATATTGAGTTCTGTATCCTCTGGTTTCCAAAAGACAGAACAGTTTGTGCCATAACTGATGGGCACATTAACTGCTCAGTAGGCAATGACATTTTTCACATGTGGCCTTAATGCATCTAAAATGCTAACGCTTGGAGCTCTGCATTCTTCTCATCTTCTTCATAAAAGTCCTAGGGAACATCGTTTACTCCACCATCAGTAATAAACTTGCAAACACTGAGACAGGGAAGTCCTCCCTTTCTGCTTACTTATCACATTTCCACAAATGGAAGAAATGAAGCCTCTCACAACTCCCAATTTGCTTCCTTTTCATCAGCAAATGGCAGGGTATTTTGAAATAGGTCTTAAAAACATACATTTGGTGTAACTTTCAAAGAGAGATCAGAGGTTGCTTCCAAACACGGTAAGCATTTCTCACCACCCCTCTCACTGCACTGTTTGAACCAGCAGTGGCATTGCAAGCGAAGGCCTAAGTGCGACTCGGACAGAATTCTCTTAGGGACTCTATCAGGAATCTGTGGCAGCATTTGGAAAATCGCCCGCTGTCTTTGAAAGGCCAAAACCCCCTGCACGTCGCCCCCATTGTGCCAGCCGCCACCTCAGTATGCTTCGTGGGCTCAGCCTCAAAGCCGTCCCAATCACCACAGTCAAGACAGTGCCAACTCAACAGCCTCTCCATGGAGCTTGGACATGCCAAGAGACAACGCTCCACAGGGAAAGGCCGAGGGCACAGTACAACACCTGCATTTTAGGGTGTATCAGAAGTTCTGGGTTTAGGCACACCAGACGGGTTTAGGCACACTGTGAATCCCCAGATGTGGGGAACGATCACACTCTTGGTGCTCACCCATTCACACTGGAAGTAACCAAGGGCCTTAAACACTCACCTACCCAAGGCCCAAATGCAGAAAGGACTCCAAAGCAGTATGGTGTGTACCAAACCACCTTTACCTAAACTGCCTTTTATCTGTAAAAAGAGACTGAGTGCACATGCATATAAAGAAAATGAAAGCAAACAGGACACGTGACTAAATCACAGAATCTTTCCAAGAAATGCTCTCTCTTCCACCCAAATTGCTGGATGATGCTGAAAAAAGCCATCCCCTCCCTGTGCCTGTGGCGGCTGGGGCTAGCACAGAGAAGGAGTTATGATTGAGTCTATACAGAAAGCACCAGCACCTCAGTCACAGTTGCTCTGCCAATACTGCCTGTAAAACTAGGCTGGACAGGACTAGAGCTAGAGTTAGAAGAATAAAGAAGTCCCAGAGCTGGCTGACTTGCAGCAGCATCCAGCTTCGGGGAGGTGATGAGCACCACATGGGGAGAGCCAGTGGCTCATCCCTGCATCTGAACAGCTTAATGCTCGGGCCAGCAGAACGAGGGGTCCCAAAAGCATCATCCAGCTCCTGGAGAGGTAGAGTGAGCACAACACATAAGAGTAGCCAGTGGTGCATCCACAAAGTCTCCTTAAGTAACCCCCCCCAGACAGGACTAACAAGGTTAGGGATAGGATTTATACTTTTGTGTTTCAATATAAGCACTGAGCCAAGGGACCTGGGCCAACAGCCGAAAAAAATGTAGATAATAGATCCCACACTTCACCCATAAACCTTGAGGTATTACATATTATTTTCCCAGAATACTTTATCAACATAAGTCAGAAGTTAAAAACAACAGAAAAGAAGGTTTTTACTTACAGAATCCTTAAGCCCACTTGAGGGAACCAAACCAATGTCTAGAAAAGAAAAGAAGGGGTCTAGATTATAATTTTTAAATGTGAAAGTGGTCTATATCATGAGTTCAAAATGCATAAAGTGTTATGAATGGGAGAATACAATTTTTATACCACTTACACAAAAAAAAATATGTGGAGAACAAGACAGAAGTACTATTCCTGTACTCGTACAAGTGCAAACAAGCAGCTATATTATTTAGAAAGGTTAAAACATTTATGCTCTATCCCAGAAATCTCCAAAGGAAGAGACAAGTATTTGTCATACTGTGTACTTGCAAACATAGTTCTACTTCCTTTTCTTTGACATGTTTCAACTTCTAGTTTATATCTACCTTAAATATCGGGAATGAGCATAAATATCTGTAAATAGATCATTCCTGAAGTACACAGTGGTGTACAGAAAGGAATATTGATCTCAATGTATGTACATACTCAGGCTTGAAATGTCTTTACTGGAACCCTACCTACCAAAGAAATAAAATCACAGCCCACTAGATGGCACTGGAAGCCAACACAGACAGCTGCGAGTTTAAAAACCAAAATGCTAAAACCCCAACTAAGCAATAGAGTCTACATGCACAGTGCCACTGATCGCAAGGATCCGCACAGGGTGTAAGTCAGCATTTTTCTCTCTGTATCTGCCAGCTCACGACTGCTGACACCGAGAGCCTTACCACTGCAGACGTGCCAGGTACCTCGCAGGGAGGCATGAATCTTGTCCTAACCTTCTTTAATTAGCTGCAGAAATGCTAGTGGATGCAAATTGTATGGGAAGGGGGCGAGAGGGAGGTAGTGAAATGAGCTGACAATCTATTTTCTGCCCATGAAGACACAGACCCCTGTGGACTGCTCTTCCAGCGAGGCACCCATACCTTCCCCTAGCAAAAAAGCATTTTTATGAATCTTCAGAAGCAGCTACCCTGCAGAAATCCAGGCAATAAACCACTCGGCTAAGAGGCAGGAGGCCTAGGGCTTCAGACAGTCCTGCAAGGGAGGGCAAAGGATTCGAGGTTTAAAGCCAATCTCCCCGAGTGCTCCCGCTGGGGCACAGGGGCTGGCGACGAGCTGAGCCCAGGGCTGTAGCCGGGCTTCCCGAGGCACCCGCAGGGCTGGCACGGAGGAAAATGTGCTGGCTGAAGCCAGAGTTAGAACCAGGCATCGGGTTTTGAGCCTGATGTGACTCAAGAGTCGTTTTGGCGCCGAGGTTCTTCTTGGGTAAGGTTTTCCGTACTCAAGACAGTTGTGGTGGCATTATTTTATTCACCACTATTACGTGAAGATAAGCACTTTTGGGGTGAAAATGGTTTAGAGCTGTTAAGAAGTCTGAATGACTTACACAGCCTGTGCACAGAAAAGCAGCCGCAGCCTTCACCTGGTTGATTTGCGCGCAACGGGCAGCTACACCACATAGTACTCCTACCTACATAAAATCTCTTCTGTGCTCATATAAAGCGTAGCTTACAGGACTGGAAAGCTTTTCTCTTCTCAAAAAGCATTTAGAAAGCATTGTCTTTGTGAAAAGCCATCCAAGAAGAATTACTGTGTCACGTACAACGACCCACACACCATTAACAAACGGCAAAGTACTCCTCACCATTTAACATAAATAATGCAAAAAAAGAGAAAATCAGTAATACTTATTTTGTACAAGTTTTAAGTCACGTCCAGCTTCATGCTGCCAGGTACCACTCGGTACACAACCCCCAGACCTTTTCAGTCCCACGCCGCTCTCCCGGCGAGAAACATGGAGAAACGCCGACTGCGCTCATGACGAGCAGGGAGCAGAAAGGGCACGGCGCACGCCGACCGGCGCAGCGTCACAGCCGGAGGGCTGGCCGGCTCGGGCGGGAGCAGCAGGACAAACGTACCAAGGTAGGGACAGCTCTAGGTTTGCCCCTTTTTTTTCTTCAAAGTCGGATCACGTAAAGCCATTTGCTGGGTCATCTAAAAGACGTCGATGACGGAAATACGCCTTTCAGATTTTGGGTGTCAGGAACAAGGAGGCCCAGGTTCAAAATACTTTATGTCTTTCTTGGAAAAATAAACTAAAATGTTAGCTTATGCCACTAGTTGGGTATAATACATAAAGGTTTTTGGCTCAGAATCGGAAAAGGGAAAACAAACCTGAAAAATTAATCTTTTGGGGATTAAACAGAACTTTAAAAACTTCACATGCAAGTACCAATTTAGGAACATTTTCACTGCAGCTGAAGTTAAATATTTTAAATGTATTGTTTAGTTTCACATGAGCTAACTGTTTCAAAACAGCTTTTTATCCTTTTTTACATTAAAGTACATTCTAAAATTAAAACAGTCTTACAAGTCAAGAAAACAGTGGCCTTCCTTGTCTATTTTGATGTAATTTGGAAAATGTTTTTAGCGTGAGTCACCTAACAAAGCAGAACATTTAAAATTCTTTATAAAAAAGATAAATTATTAAATGTTATTTTTTCTATTTTTGCCAATTAGGAAAAAAAAAATCAAAGTTTCAATTATCAGTAAGAAAAACACATATGCATATTACCCCAAGTAAAAGTTACCAAATTAATTCTCATTTACAGTAGGCGCTGCTCTACTAATTAAGGTACAAATATTATATTGGTGATTAGAATACACAATACACAAAGAATACTCCTAACATTTTTTATTATATGAATGATAAAAAGAGCTTATTTACTCAATTTAGAATTTAAAATGTAAAATGTAACTACCAACCAACTTAATATTCCTTTAAAGTATTGGATTTCTTACTGAGGTTTCTTTTTTCTGTTTATACTTGGACCATTAGGTGAAAATTTATGGTATGCACTAGCGTACAGAGCATCCTGCCTGCAACATTTCAAGAAGGGAAAAGTTGTTGGAGGAGTAATTCATGAGCAGAGCTATACTTCCACGCAGTCTTCTCTGACCACAGGGCTAACAGGACAGGTGGGGAATGGGTTTTGCCCGTTTTTGTATTGCTAGAAGCTGAAGTGCAGCATTTTTTCTAAAGTAGTATAAAAAAATACATCTGGGGCTTGGTATGTCTATCTTCTGCATATCTGTTTAATATGTTTAAATACATTCACAATTAATAGTTTGCTTTCCTGAAATAGTTTGCTCTCAGATGCATTTTTTAGAGCTTTGCATTTCTATGGTGACCAAAACCAGACTAGCTTCTCTAACTGGGGACAATTCAGTTATTTCTGTCCTGCTGCAGTGATCTTTTTGTTTTCTATTTGTAGTTAAAAAGAAAAATTACAAAAAAAAGAAAACAGAGCTGATTGTACAGAACACACCTCTAACTGAGGCAGAGGGTGTTTGTTTTTGTGTTTCATTAATTCCAGGAAATTTAATTTCAATTAATTTCTTGAGTTCCTTCAATTAATCACTCGAAGCTATTTCCAAAAGAAAGAAACGTGCAGAAAGAAAACCCGTAACCTCCGCATCCAGACCAGGCTGGAGTCCCCACCCGAGACCCCTCCAGCGCGTCCGCAGGCGGCATGGTGCAGAACGGGTATCAAACACGGTGGCTTTGCTCTTCCCAAGCCACCCGAGCCCCAGCAAGCAGCTCCGGCACAGAGCTGGGCGAGGGAGCAGGGTGATGAACAGGAGCAAGCAGAGCTTCCCGTAAATCAGCAGAGCGCTTTCGACTCGAGAGAGCTATGAAGCTAGACCTGCTGCAAAATGCTATCTGGCTCACCCGCACAAATCCAGACCCGCCAAGCACCAACAGACAACGGCGAGCAGGTCAGACTACGCCTGTAAAAGAGGATAGGCTGCTGCAATCCGAAGGGGCTCTAGGACCTACTGAACATAGCTCCAACTCAGGACAAACTCCTTACACGCTCTAAAATATCACCATCTCTTGAGAGCAAGATTTCTCTTTTCATTAAGACAGTACTTTGGAGCAAAATCACTTTGGCGTAGATCCAAAAAAGAACTCTGACTGTTCAAATCATCAACGTTGTCATGCTTAAGCTTGAGGTACGTGGCCCACAGAACATACAATAATTTAGGCATCTGAAATCTCTCACTGAATGTTTTGGAAGAGCCAGGCCCCTCAGAATTGATCCCATAAATAACAGCAGGGAAATGATTGCTCAACCCCCCATTTTCAAACTGCTCCTTTAGGTCTATTGTCTTCCCTGAGCTCCTCCTGCTGGCATGAAGTGATTATGTTAAAGTAACTGGATACTGGGTGATAGGACTACAGAGCAGCTGGAACAAAGCACAATCTCAGCAGAGCAAACTTTGCTTGTGATACAACAAAACCTGTTCCCTCTTCCCTCCCCTCAAATCCCCAAAGACCAGAATGTTACAAAAAGCAAGAACTAGGTTGCTATGACTACTATAAATTAACATCAACATCTTCTCCTTAACGCTGTCCTTCTTAAAAATCTAGGGTTTAATCATATAATATACTTTGAATCTTAATCTAAAATTTTCCATATGATGTTTCTGATTTAATGTATGCTAAAATTGTTCAGATATTTCAAGAATTCATTTAAGAGAACATGTAGTGCTTTGCCCACAGTTAATTTTTACAACCCACCATGTATTGTAGCAGGGACTTACAATTTGCCAGGGAGGATGTCTTCTTATTGTTAGTGAGAGAGAGGAAGATGCTCATCTTTCCATCTTCCCAAAGAACCACATATGGATAAACTAGGCAGTTTTATAACGAACCTCAGTGTACACCAACGGGTTCTAGCTGATGAACGCGATGCCACCACAGGGCTGTCGCCTGCGCAGCGTGTCCCACAGAGTCACTTCTAACTACAGTGCCCAGCTCTCCCCATGCGTTCTGGGAGGACAGGCAAAAGTTGGGCTGCAGAGCCGAAACCAGTTTGTGGGACTAGCTCTCTATACCTCCACGCTTCGTTTGTAAAGAAGGACTGATAACAATTTCTTCTCCAACTTTTTCGCCTATTTAGATTGGGGAGTGGGTTAGATTGGACATTATTTTATAGTATGTTGTTTAGCGTAATGGGTCTTTACACCTTTCTCATTCACTATGTATTTCTTCAGTGGAGTAATAATAATGTCTGAAAACCTGATCTCTGCAAAAACAATTCTTCCCTGTAGAAAAAAGGACTGACAAAGTGAATTGATCATACTTTCTTCCCAAAATAGGGTTAAGGTTGTGCCTGTTTTGAATCCTATTAGTAAATTACATTACTCAAGCCAACATCTCTATTTGCTACAGCGAAATTACAAATTAACCCCCTTTAAAAGTAGGTCAGCTCACATCACCTAAAAGATCAGTAGTGTGTGATCAATCTTAATATCGTTATCAAGTAATCTGTAGAAAACTGTTTGGCAGACAATGCACTTTGACTCCATGCCCAGGGCTTCTGCTTTGTGATTAATGATTGTGCTATTCCCCATTTGTCCCCTGATAAGTTACACCTGTCCACCACTTAAGCAGACTTCATCTGAAATTCATGGAAGCATTAAAAATCACCAAAAGGGAAAGAAGAACAAAAGAGGAAAAATGTTCTCAGTATTTAAGAAAAAGTTGCTGGAAGTTCACATTTCAGTCTTACTCTTTGACAACCATATACTTTCAGAGTACTTCTGATTTAATGCTTTCCAGATGTATACAATACTTTTTACATGTACGAGACTGAACATACGCCTACCATTAAAGGAGATTTTTCCCATTGTACTATTATCCAACCCACTAAAAGAATAGAATTTATTGTCTACAGGTCAGACTAAATTCAGCTGCAGTCCTCTAAATACCAGCTGGTAAACCTGTGTAATGTATGGATAGTGGATATTTGTGTGATGCCATTTACTGAAACTACATATTTTTGTCCCGCAGTATTTTCTCAAAAGGTTATTGACTGAATCATTGCTGACTGATATACAGCCGTATGCGAACCATCTCTTTTGGCTGCTGCCAGTGCTGCAGTTCATCTAGACACGGGAGGCCAGCAAAAGGCTCTGAGCTGCTCAAGATCTATGTCTGCCCTTCAAGTGGGATTTATACATGGCATGGACTTCATTTTGGATTAAATGCAACTGTGAATATCATTAATGATTAACACGGTTATAGTTTCCTCGGGTGGTTGTTTCATACCATGAAACACTGGGTAGCTAAAAAGGCTTAATGGCCAAAAAAAAAAGTGAAAAGTGCCTTCCTCCCTGCTTGTCTTGGACTAAGTACTGGTCCACACCCCCAGTTGTGCCAGTACAACTATTTGTGGGATTGAACTGTGCTCAGGGTACCACCCTGGCTTAAAAGGAAAGCAGAAACTGAGGGGCTGCATGCTACTGCACTGGGACAGAGACAAACTGCAGGCAGTAAAAATAGCCTTAAACTGACATTGTCACGGGACACTTTGTTACGTCTTCAACAGACACATGATAGAGAGCACCCAACAGGACGAATAAAAATTACATAAACACCAAATATAACTTACATATTAACAAACACCCATAGCTGTTTGCTTCATTTACTCCGGCATCTGTAATAACAATACCATTTGAACAATGCAAGAACAGGAGCAGGATTTTGACCTCGTATTTAAATTCTGAGGCATTATAATGTTATACACAGCTGCATTTTGCTTCGGTTGTTTTTCCTGACAGAGAATATTTCCTGTTAATTTTTTCCAAACAGCTTACTGGCAAAAGATGGTGCCACGTATTGGCAGTTTATAACTGTGGCTAGCTCGGCCATGTGGTGAGCAGAGGAGCCTACACCTACCCCGCCCTCCAAAAAAACCCTTTTAAAATAAACAACTTGACTGTTCAGAACTGGAAAAATATTTCCTCCAAAAATCTTACCAAGAAAAATAATGGGTGGGTGCTTTCAAGGTAATTTTGGTGTTTTCTCAGGCAAAACTTAGGAATATGTTCAGAACCTAGTTCAGTACATTTCCTGCATGAGTCTATGGAAGACAAACAACCCAGTGATTTCAACAAGATTTCAGTGTGTTAAAGAGGAAATAATTTGAACAGCATTTCTTGGAGCTTTTTTGCTCTTTTAGAAACTCCTCAGTACCCTCTTGCATTCTTTGATTTAATATTTAAAGAAATATTAATCGATCTCTCTGGGAGGCCTATAAAACTGAGTGCATCTCTGGCTGCAATAAAGCCAGCAGAAATTGTATAAAAACATAACATTCACATGGCTGATACTTAACTCCTCAAGAGATTCCTAATTCTCTATATCTCCTAGTTACACATTTCCTGCAGCCAAGAGATGACTAAAATGATTTAACTGAATTTCACAACTTTGCAGATAATAACCGGGAACAGCAGGCAAAATTGCAGCAAAAAAGCAAACATCTTTCCTCCCCTCCTCAACATGACTCTATTTCAGTGGCTTGCTTCACAAAATAAACAACCTTCCCAGCACAAAAAGCAGTATGAATCCTGTGATTTTAAACTAAGGTATGTGAGGGTTGTTTGGTTTTTTTCTTAAATCCACATCATAGAACACAAATTTTTTTTTATGAAATGCAAGTGCCCTGTGTACATTTCTCCTTGCAGCCTTGAATGGACACCTTGCCTCGTATGTGCTAGAAAAGGTGGTATCTAAAGGCACAGGTATCTTCCTCTGCCAGAAGGCTGAACCTGCAAGCATTTGATAGTAGTAAGAGATACAGAAATACAGTCCCCATCCCTTCCCCTGACATTAAGCAGTTCTTCTCATCAGAACCAGTGAAGTTCCCTTGTAGAAGGGTGTGAGAGACATTGCACATTGTACTGGCAAAAGCGAAGACACAGCATATCCCAGAAGGGAAAAACACAGTCGAGGAGGCTCAGCTTCCCATCCTGCTCTCCCCAGGACTGGGGAAAAGGGCTGGGACGACATAAGGCCAGATGGAGGGAGGACAAACCTTCCACGGAGCGGCTCAGCAAATGCTCTGTTGCCCAAGAGCGAGACTTCCTCAGCTCAGCCCTCTCTACATGCCTTCCAGCCCTGTGCTGAGCCCAGGATTTGAACCATCTGTGCTAGATCTCCACAGTAATAATCTAATGTTTTCGTTGGCCATAAAGTTGGAAAGAAACAATAAAGGAGATAAAATGTAACAAAAGCCAAAGAAGTGACAAAACAAATTAAACAGCTGGAGAAAATAGAGCAAATGCATAATAAATATAATCATTGACATCCCTCATGTGCCAGTAATTTGACAGGCAAAACCAAGGATGAATCAGATATTTTCAAAAGTTTTTAAACCCCAAGCTGTTACTCACAAATCTGACTTGATTTTATTTTTCTAGAGATCCTTTGTTTTGTTATGTTGGGTACAAACTTCATACAGCGATGGTTTAACTTTACACACAAAAAGAAAAACAAAAGTGCCGAGCCTTGCTGATCTCACAGAGACCTAACAGTATTAAAGGCAACAGTATGATTTACTATAAACCGCTTCTATACCATGAGTAGTTTTAGTGGCTACAAAAAACAAATGGGGGGGCAGAATTAGGTCCCATTCAAGGGACCTATGTTAATATGCATTTGGAAAACCCTTCAACAAATGTTGGCTGGAGGACATGGAAGCCAATAATATTCCATGCAAATACAAGAGGGGTTGGTCTATTCCTCTTTCTATCCCAAGGGGTCATTATTATTTTTGTACATATTATTAATGCTACTTGTCTTTCCTAGGCTCATTATTTTATGTAACAGCTGAAAAACTAACAGCCTTGTGATGCTTAGCACTAGCTCTGTGTTTCTACAGTAGGCAGGTTCACAGGAAAACACATCAATAAGCATTATACTTATTAATAAGTATTTGTTGAATCAGGACCTCTGCTTTTTTTTCCTCTTTGAGATACGGATGCAGCTGCATCTATACAATATTTTACCATTATAATAGCCACGCCCTCAGGAATGATGAGTATCTTGAAATGCTAAGATTAGATAGCTTTCCACCTCAGAAGTATCTACTTTTAGAATATGTTGAATAACACCTATTGCTATTTGCCCCCTTCCACCTGTTTGCCTCTGGATACAGAAGAGGTTTCCAGAATTCAACCTGGTCCTAGAAGGGTTGGCAATAAAGTTTAAGAGGTTTGCAATTAAGTCTTTAAACTAATACTCAGATGCTAATCCAGTTTACTGAATGAACAGCTAGTAGTAAGAAGACTTTTCATAATATACCCTTTAATTTATAGATACCAGGGGGTGGGGGTGGGTGGTAAAGGGTTATTTCCTTGGATTTTTTTAAAGAGAGAAGGTAGGCCAGGAAAGCATATTGCTCTTCTCATCTATTTTGTTTTCTCCCCACAGGACATTTTATTGTCAATGTTGCACACTTGATTTTTTTTTTTTAAAGGCTCCTTACCTTTAACATCCCAATGAGTTAAAAGAAAGTTTTAGCCTTGGTTTATTAATGGCATAACTCCACTGACTCCAGCGGAAAAACAGTAAGGATCAATCTGTTCTACAGTGTTCTTTAAAACAAATTATTAAAATATCACATAACTTTTTCATGAGGTGTAAATGCAAACTATTACTCACACAAAAAAACACGCAACCAAATTATAAAAGGAGGAATCACGTAAAGCCTCATGGATCCTGATACAGGCTTGCATTCCTAGGTGGATCAAGCCAGCTTTTTTGCCTGTGATTTCAGAAATCCTATTTTCATTTAGACCACTCTGAGGCAACAGAAATACTTTTTTCTTCCTCTCTGGCTAAACTGTTTATCCTTGCCTCACTTCCCAGAGCCGCAAAGCGCAGGGCAAAAACTGCATCTTCTACATTAAAAATAAACAGGAAATCTCTGCAACAATATTCTACTTTTCTCTCAGAATAAAAGCAGAAAAGGGTCACTACTTCATGTTAGCTGACACTAACAATTATATAACTGATGCACCCCATCCGTTTCCATCTTTTGCCAGCTCTGTTTAGTCTATATTTTGGCCCTGCATATATTACAATCATGTAAAACTGTGAGCAAGCATAAATAATTTAATGGTAAATTACTACAAAATCAATCATTCCAAAGAAAATGTGAGGTGGAAAGAAGAAACTCATCCATCATAGGAAGCACTGGAGAGGCGAGAGTCCGTGGAAGGCAGCGGTGGAGGTGTTCTGCTTTTACACGACGGAACCACAACAAAAAGGCAGCGTTTCAGCAATGCCGCCCGCTCCTCTGACCTCCCACGTCTAACATCAACCTACACCTACGTCAAGATAAATTTTTAAGCTGTCCTAGAGTTATGTCATGCAATAATCAAGCTACTGTAAATATGGTGCTTGTTGTCAGCAATAAAACAAAATTACTTTTTATACCCGACAAGAGCTTTTACCCCGGTCAGTGACGTGATCAGAGGGGAAAGGGCTTTAAACGAAGAGAGAATAATCTTGTACTCTTCAAACGCGACACAGGTTTAAGTGCAAAGCTTAAGTGTCTTAAAAACAGAACCACAACTTATGCTTCCCTAGAAAAAGAGTTGGCAGAAGGGAGAATTGTTTTCACAGAACAGTATCAGCATGGAAACAGTATAATCCTAAAAAAGATACTGGGGAAGCAATGAAGAAAAAGCCCAGAGTTCTCTCCAATAAAAGGCCATGATCAGGTGTGGCAGGCAAGATATTCTTCTGGTGTCTTAAATCCTAGATAAAATCTGGTTCTATACACATGACTCCTGGCATATTCAGGTGGAAGTGGGTCCATCTACTTTGCTTTCCATCACTCACAGCAAAATTGTCTACTCTTGCAAAGAATTCAGATGCTGCAAAGGCAGGGGAAGAGAAGGGAAGGATTATGCTAAAAGCAATACACAAACCTATAAAGATTTTATTTTCACATCAATATAGGACCATATCAAAAACATCAGAAAATAACAGAAACTGAATCACATTTTCTTTACATACATTCTGGTGTTGTTGCTCCTGTAAGAGTGGTCCTGATGTATTCCTCATCCTGCTGCACAGATAATATTAATCTATCAAAGCATTAATAGATTTCAGACTGTCAAAGCCATAGCATGTATATACAGCCCCTGCCAAAGTACATATCTTCACATACACTCCCATATGTTTTGTTCAGTCTGTTATTAACTTAATCAAACAAGGCAGCTGCTACTAATGGCTTGCTTTAATAATCTGCATCCATCCCCACGCAGACAGGGTTTGTGTATGCTGCTGCCGTTACATATGCTGAGCTCAGCTGTGAGCATGTTCATACTGCCCTCCTATACAGCTCACATTTATTCTCGGTTGCCACTAGTCAACATCTCATATTTAGCACCAACGGGAGACGCAGATGCAGGCAGTGCTAGACTGACGCACTGACTTGCCAGATTTTCTGCAAAAATAATGGCAGAAATTTCATATTTGCTAAATCCAAAAAGTGGATCTTATAGCTTTCAAAAAACACCCAAGTACGCTGTCATGTTTTCCCAACTGTTCGAAGGAAGTTATATTTTCTCTCTAACACTGAAATGGCTCTTACAGTGCTACAGAAAAGCATATTTATAAGATTATTTTCATATCTTCAAGCACACAGTAATTCTCACATTCTACACATTCCCCCTGTTTCTACTGCAATTTGATTTTGGTAGGTGATTCATATAACAGTGGCTTCAGTTTAACCCTTTTGAGCGCATCCATCATTCTGGTCAGGATTGTAAGTGCGTGGCCTCTCAAAAACTAAATAACATACTCGACTGAAATACTCATCTGTTATGTATGTATTTTCCACTCAAATAGCTTCACCTAATAACTCATGAAAGCCTTTAGTACATGAAAATGATGAGATTAAACATGATGCCTTTCAATATACTTCTTCCCTTCCATCTCAGAACAGTATTAGCTAAAGCCACTCATTTTATCTAAAGGGATCTCTATAATGCTTCATCTGCTAAACAATTTCATTAAATTCTCCATCCCTAGTAGAAATAGGGTGCAATTTCAAGCAGCCAGGGGGTTTGGCTGTCTTTATCACTACTGAGATGCAGTAAATCCATATTTATTCAGTCTAACATAAATCTGATGATCTATATGTTAAAAGACCTCCCAGGATGTGACTAGCTGCTCAGGAGGTTGGACTCATGAAGAACAAAATGGCCCTCTCTCACCATGGCTGTTTGTCACAGCATTTGTGAAATGCTGGTTACCAGAGAAATGCTAACCAATATAACAGTAATTAGTTGCATAAATGGAAAATAATTTCAGAACAACAGGCTCATATCATCGTCAAATCTCAAGACCCATAACACACTTTGCTCTTTAACAGACATCGGTTTCAGAAGACTGAAAAAGAGATGAGGCAGCTTTCATCACACCAAGCAAATTAGGGAATACTTCTCCTGCCAAACTGAGAAAGCGGAGGTGGAAATCTCTCTGCTGTGGTGCGAACATCCATAATTCTGGCATTACCTAAATTTTTAGAGGTTGATTGGCTTTGAAAACGTATGCTGTAATGTTGTGTAAGGAAGGTTCAGGAGGTACTAGCTGATAGTTTTGAAGACAGACAGTGTTAAACATTACACCTTCTATGGGAAACATAGGAGGCAGAAGTAACTCTATCTGCTCTCCAACATTTTAAAATCATTATATGCTGTGCATTCATCAGAAGTAAAATTTTACTCAACTGTGAAGACACTGCATCCTTCAGCTTATAAACCAGTAGGAAATAATGTGTTCTGGAAAAAATATTTGTTGGAAATCCAGCCGACCATTTTTCATAAAATGGGTTCAGCACACATACATATTTGGCCTTATGAATACCACGGGCAAGATTACATATAACAGAGGTATTTTTAGAATCAAGAAAGACAGTTCACACTCTATGGGCCCTTGTAGCACGCAATCACTCATCCAGCCCTTTTATCCAGCTTATTCTCATGGTGCTTCGCGTGCATGACCTTGGGAGGCAGACTGGGGTTGAAGAGCAAACTCAGGCTTCTCGCAAAGGAGGTTATCTGACAAGGAGACCTGATGCATGCAGAGCAGCTGTTGATCAAAGGAGGAAAAAAAGGACTATACCCCCTAGTTATAATCCCCTATGGGGTCTAGGGCTGTTAAAATATACTCATACCATTGCCTCAGGGCCTGGGGTTTGGTTTTTTGTGGGTTTTTTTAACTTTTTTGTTTGTTTTTCTTTTTCTTTCTGTAAATCAAACACATGATTCTGTTTCTGCTACCAGTCTGATGTACAAAGAAAGTTTTCATGATGCCCACGCAAGTGTTTTCATACTGAATATTTAAATGCAGTAACAGTATTCACATCAGTTATTATAGCAAATCATGCCCTCATGAGGATGCACAACACTTTAGGATCTAGCAAACAAAGTTTCAGTCAAGTGAAGTTTTATAAAGAATGTAAATACCACCCTCAGAACAAGTTGTAGTTTTATTCTAACAAGCGCTCTTAGCAGTAGGATTTATCAGACTCCTGTATCAGTCAGACTGTCTTCAAGGAAAGCATCCACATCTTCAGCAGCACACTGAAGCAACCCTTTTCCATCCACCCATAGACAAAATGTTCATTGATTTGAAATGCAATGTGGCTACACAACTGAGCATTAATGACCCTGGAAAGCTTTTGAAGGGGCTACAAATAAATGATGTTAAACAGAGATTAGCAGTGGAGGCTTCTGTACTTTTCTGAGTAGCTGAGTACAGCTGACAAAAAGTAGGGTTTTTTTCCTGAAACAATAGAGTAAGGAAGTCTTTTAAAAAGCTAGTTTGCTGAAGATAACAGACTGAAAAATATTTATAATAACTGGGTTCAAGGAAACAAGATCAGCAAGAAAAGTGCTATTCATTTGCACACACACTTGGTTTTTTGAAACCCTTAATCTGGAGAGAAAAACCTACTCCCGAAAAACAGTGTTCACCATGGCTTCGGGGCTGATTTTTAAGATGCTGGCTGGAGGTCGGCGTTATGCGTGGCACCCTAGCACCCTGAGCTCCAACCAAAAGACATTCCCACTACAAATTAAAGGAATCAAAGCTTTTAGTTTTATGTGACACATGTCATATATTATCATATAATTTTATATCTGAAACACCTCTGAAATATTATTTGACATAATTCTCCCATATTTATTATCTGTCTAGGATCACTCTCTCTGTCCTCATACACATCATCTTGCATAATGAGTCCAAGAATTAAATTCTGACCTCAATATGGGTTTATTATTACTCTGTGTAGAACAGAGATGTTGTTTGAGAATAAAAGAGAGAGGCTAATACAGTAGTTGTACAAGGTCTTTCATATCCGTGCCTTTCAATCAGGAAAATAAAAGAACTTCTCTTTTTCAGATGCTCCTCAGCTGCTGATATCCTGACAAACATGTGAACAGGACATTTATTGCTCCCAGATCCCATATTCTGTGAAGCAAACCTGTATCTGAGGTATTACACTGTAAACGCACACCTTTGACACAAGGATGAACCCACAATACACACAGCATCTTAAGCCCAATGTATGTGCTTTTGATTCTGCGTTGGGGAATAAGGGCCTCACAAAGCTCTTCCACTCACCAGCATTTTATCCCTCGTTGCTGAAGGCATGAAGCTTGCAGACCCACATTCATCCCACGTAGCCCCAGGCACCAAAAGTTACCTACCTCAGAAGTCACAGGCTGTATGAACAGTCAACCAGGAAAGACAGGACCCTCCAGGGCATGACTGACATCTTCCCATCCATCGCACAGGGCTCTGTAAAAGGCGCCTTCGTTTCACTTTTCTCAGCTGAGTATTTGAAGTAAGCTGGGGTAAATCCAGGCCTCAGTCTTGAGGTAAGAGGAGAGGAACAGACTCGCGCTGCACCAGTTAATTCACGTTCTGAAATCCCCAGCTGCAGCTGAAGCTGCCCAGGGAAGAGAAGTGATCTGCCAAAGGTCACAGAGCCACCCAAGATGCCCTTTTGCACAAGGCTGCTTGCCTGCCCGCATCCCTCTGCCCGGCTTGGCACTGAATCTCCTCTTCTTACATTTAACCTGTTCTTGCCTTTGACCGTTTTCGATCTTATTCTGCTAGCCATCCTTTTTCATTCCCCATGGTTTCTGTATCTAACTGGATTCAGCTGAAGGGTAAAAGGACCTCTGAAAGATCAGGATCGGGACAATCTTTGTGTTCTTCTGTCTTCCAAGTTGTCTGGTATATTTTCCTGTGCCAGATTTAGTTACACATACAATAATGTACTCTTACATATGTTTAATGTAATGCAGTAATAAAACTATCTCCTATATTACTCTTGTCTCCTACGTTAACATCCCTTTCACTTACTCTCTGCTTTGCTTCCCACTCTGCATTCCCTCTAGGTGGAGGAAAGAAACTGTTTCAGGTTTTTTTTCCACCTTAGGAAATATAGGTTCCACCTGCATAATGTTACCTACCAGGTTTTGACAGATGTTTAAGATAGCAGAATTTAGCTCAGTCGAAATTTCATTGTAATTCAAACTTTTGTATGTGAAAGAATACCACATAAAGGGAAACACGTTAAGTCTTTGGTGCAGTAGGATTCCTACATTTTAAATATTAAATATTTTCTGAAGGGGAAAAAGCTTTCCTCTTCATGATCAGACCTCAACAGTAATTGTTGAACCTACACCAATGAAGCATGGAGCCACTGAAACACTTAATTATGCCTTCTGAGCGCTGCTCAAATACCAGTATTTACCTCTGAGGCTGCAACGAAATTGCATGTTTCTGGTCTGGCAGAAAGAGCTTTCCAGAGTCAATATTCATACTGCTGTGGGGAAACACATCTAATCTCTACATAATCTCCATATAACTTTTATTATTATTATTTATAGGACAATATAGTGGGTAAATAACAGCAGCTCCATCTGTGTGCGGCATTAATGAGAAGCTCATTTCAGAGAGCAGCGATTCATAAATCAGCCTCCTTAAAATGAAAGAATGAACATAACGGCCTCCCACTCCACTAAGCAGACCAAGATCCGTGGCGCCTGCAAAAAGTACTCTTTGAACATCTTCCCTAGGTTAAACACACGCCTGTGGGCTTAGCACCAAGTTGTTCCTTCTCTCCAGTTCATAGACATCATTTTTACTGAATAAAATATTATCCCCAAGCAAGATCAGGAGGGTTTTTTTACTTTAGGCACTGCACAAACACATAGCTGGAAGGAAATTGCACTGCTCCAAAAACCTTGCTATCTAGACCAACAAGCCAGGAAAAAATTGGAGGGAAGAGCGGCGCAATGCAATACATTTGCACAAATGTACAAACGTAAAGTATGTTAATAGCTTTAAATAGACTTCTTAGCTCTTAAGAGAAAACAATAATTAATGTTTCTGTAGCTTCAGTAGCATTAAAAAATATTATAGTGATTTTTCATTAAAGAAAAATTTGATGCTGAATGAATGCACTGACCTAAATATTTCATGAAGAACATCAAGGTAACAAAGTATCTAGAAAAGTATTTATGATATTTTAAAGCCAAACAGACTTATCAAAATTTTAAATGTTTTCTAGCAATCATTCTGAAAAACCCTTAAGCAGCTGCATCAATCCCTGTGAGATCAGTCTCATCATTAAAAGTACACACTGACGTGGAGACGGCTTTGGCAACCATGCATGCCCTTGACAAAGAAAATAATGCCATTTAAGCTATGTTCTTTTCTTTTTTCCTTTTTTTTGGATGAGATGACCAGTCTCTGAGGACTCCGATTGCTCTGTGAACATTAGCAAAACAAAGTTCACACCCCAGCTAATGAAGATAAAAGGTAAAGCAGACTTTTCCTACTTTGCTGATGGGGGACCTGAGAAACAGAAATATGAAGGTTATAACCCCACAAAAAATTAATTCCTGTGCAGTGACCTATAAACTGCCCTTTGACTGTTACCAGAACAGTCTGAAGAATGATGTTGTGCATACGTGTCTGTCTTTATAAGGGTGACCTGCTTTCAGTAATGTTCTCAAAAATCCACTAGCTTTTTTTTAATAAAAACATGATTTCACCTCAGATCTGCCTCCTAGTCCTAATCCAATGACTAGTCCTGATGGTGATATAATATTAAAAATAGTCTTTTTCTCCAATTAAACATTTTATAGTCAATAACATTGTAATCATAATTTAAAAAAAAAAAAAAAAGATGGATAGAAAATTAAGGGCAGCCTGCTTGGAATGTAAAGGAAAATAAGCATTCATTATAGCAATTTTATATAATGGGAATTATTAACTTGGCAATACAATTGCTCAGTGGCGATGTCATTAACAATCAGGTGATTAGAATAAAACAAATACTCTCATCACAATTGTGGAGAGTGACAATAAAACAGCCCTACAGTGAAAAAATAGAACTATAATGTTTGTACTATCCTCAAATTTCTGTTATAAAGTCAGTTTATAGACTAAATTTTGGTAGCAATTTCTTCTTTTATATCTGTATCATATGCGCCTGTGTTCTCTTTTTATTATGACTTTTAAAACTACGTTATAAAAAGGACAGAGGAGAAATAAAGCTGGCAAATTTGATGCAAATATAAATTATATATTGAAAGCAAATACATCTTTTCTTTTTTGAAACTGTAGCTTCCACATTAAACTAGTGGTGGTCTGTCACCCCTTTGTCTTAGAATAATTTAAAAAACCGCAGCAGACACGTATCTTCTTAGTTACCACAGTTTCCAAAAACACGCACACACTTACTTTAAAGACCAGTAAAACTTCAGCAGCATTATTCTCCATACTTAGAGGTATGCGAGGGATTTTTTTCAGGTGTAGGGTCTCAGAGCATAATCCTCCCATCATGAGAGCATTCTTTTGCTTACATATAAGGGCACACACACGTGCGTGCACACAGACTGTATAGCACAACAGGCTGAGTGGTGTGACTGCAATATCCAGAGCCTCCTACTCCTCCTGTGCAAGTATCTTTTTCCACTTTTTAGGTGTTACCCTATTTGTTTGTGGAGACTGTTCTTTCTTTCTTAGATGTGATAAAAAGATAGAAAACCCTACACCTTCAATACATCTTCCAACGATACCAGATGGTATAATAAACTAAACTACCTATGCCTACAGTCCTCCCAGTTCCTGGATCCTTATACGATAGCTGCAACAGAAATATACTCAGTTCAGATATTCCACAGTTCTATTCTCTACAGATATGCTGAAGGAACAGGAAATACACTTACAAATTCCAGTTTACCTGCCACAGTGGTTTTGGGGATGACTGCTTACAGAACAGTAGAAACACCTCATAAAAGTTAAAATGAAAGAAATTTGAAACCAACAGCTGTTTTTCTCACATTTACAAGGGATTTCCAAAATACCCAAACCCAAGAAGCTGAAAGAGCAGCTGCTCTGAGCAAAAGACAACGACTGGATGTGGAAGACTGACAGAGCGAGATAGAGCTTGCCAGGCATAGTATTGGTTCATGGTTCTCTCCTCACCACCTCAGCCACATTAAAATGTTATAGGGACTCTAAGCAGTTGTCTGCTGGGCGCAAAAAGTCATTTTTCTAGCAGTAGACCAGCAGATCATTATTTAAACTCACTGTGTCGTTCCACTGCCGTATGCCAGGCAACAGAGGGCATAGTGTAATTAAAAAATGGGAGCTTCCTATGGAAATTTGAAATGTTGTTTCATTAGTCTCTGAGAACATCAGATCATATAATGGATGTAAAAAAAATTATTATATTAAGAATCTTCTATATTGTTATAAAAATTATAACAGCCTAGCTAAGATTTGGAACAAAACTAAGTATAAAAAGTAAATACAATTATGATCATTTAAGATCACCATGATCTGCTTCTTTTCTTATGGAATAGGAAAATATTAATGTCATTTTACAAATGGCAAACTTCGAAGAAAAACACTTAATGACCAAAGATTAGAACTCCTGAATTCTCGAGTCTTAATTTAACCCATGTCTAGTGGGGAAAGGAGAGAAAGACGAGTGCCTCTGGTAAAATGGCAATACTACTGTAAAGTAGCAGCCATGGGTTTGGGTTGATACTTCTCTTTATGAATAAATATAGCATAAATGATCTTGCAATTGAATAGCTCAGCAGAAATGAAACTTCTGTATGAATAAAACGATTTGGATCATACCTTCAGTCTTTTGCCAAATGATAAGTGAATGAGTTTCCATAGGCTGGAATGAGCGGAGGGAAACATATGTGCTGAACGATCACTGAGGAAATGGAAGTTAAACTCAGTTTGTTTCAAACAATTTTCTGAAAGGTTTCAGCAAAGGTTATACAGGATTTCAAACACAGAAAGTAAACAGCACAAGAACTGGCATTATTGCTGGCATTTCCAGCATTTACTAATTTGAGTGCCTAAATACTGAGAAATGTCTGCATAATTTCACTATTTAAATCCATTGATGGAAGGTGCACTGACATTTTAGGTCAGTCAATTTGCTTTTAGTTCGGAAATAAGTTTTCTTCAAATTCTGCTAAGAGAACTGCAAGAAAAAAAAATTCAGGAAGAACAGATGATTTGTGATTTTGCCTTCTGTTCAAGTAGGGGTTTTTTTTTTCCATATTCCATCAAGGAAAAAGAGAAGAAGATAATGGTTAGAGCACACAGCAGTGACATGGTGCCTAGGGTTTTGTTGTTTGGGGTTTTTTTGGACCTCGAACAGGTCATCATTTCAGTATAGCTCAGATACTCTTTTTTCCCATTTGAGGTTTGGGAGGACTTAAGTAGGACACCCTAGTATAAGAGAACCCTTGGAATGAGAGCTCCAAAAACCAGAAGAAATCTCCCCATTATTTGTAAAGGTGACAGCTCACGATAGATGAAAACAGAGCTAAACTAAATCTGCTTGATGAGGAGGAAAAAAAGGCAATATTCTACTCATTTATTAAAAAAACCCAAACTATTACTCATACAGTGTGAGACAAATTTCATAAAGCTTGGAGATCAGCTGTCAGTAATACAGAGCTTATGCTTTTTCCAGCACATAGTTTCAGAAGGCCATTTATATGATTTTATTTGATCTGTGTAGAATGTCAGTCTTTTTATGAAAGCCTCTTGGAAACTTTGCTGATAAGATAATTGTAAAATTAATATATTCAACATGAAACTTGATTAAGAACAGCCCACTTGATTTCAAGAATGGAAACACAATAAATACTCAAATGTCTTGCTGGAATTTGTGCAATTTGGGGGGGAATACTTCATATAAACAGTGTCAACTGGACCCAGGATATTGTGTTATGTTCACATGGTGAAATTTCCTTTTAATGAACCCATGAGGGACTGCATTGGGGGAAAAGCACCAAACAGACAGGGCATCTGGGAAAATATCATTTGCAGCCTCTTTTTACCACCCAGACCACCCTGCATATGTGCATTTACACAGCGCAGAACAGACAGTGCATTTTTGTTTCTGGAAAAAAAATTTAAAAAATTTAAAAAATCTAAAAATTGAAGTAATCTCCAGTACTTTCAGTTCTAATTTGTCAGATTATCTTGGCTCAAAGTAGAGGAGTCATGGCCCAAAAGTTCTTTTTCACTTGAGATTCCTCTTGTGAAGGGTTCTTTCATTCTCAATAAAGATTTGAACCTTTAAATTGCCCTGAGTACAAGCTGCCAAACAACTTACAGAACCTAACCAAAGCATTTTCAAGAACTTCATTAGCACAGCGTACAGCACAAAGACAAACCCTGCGGCAGACTGGAAGACGTGACAAATGCACCGGGGCAGGGGAGGCTGCCAGTAAAACAGGCGATTGGGCTGAGACAATGCCCATTTATCCTGCCGACGGCAACATCTTCAGCTAAGAGAGCATTTTTAGCCACAGAGCGAGTTCATTTTTGGCTTTAAATCATATGACCTTTTCTTTTATGAGGTGAACTCATCCCTATGCCATTGCTCATGTGCCTTGTGCAAGTTGTATTTTGTGAGATGCATGTCTGACACTGATGCCAGCAAAGACAATAAATCCATCTTTCTTCAGACAGCATTTTTTGAAGAAATTAAGACAGGCTGTTTCTGCCGGCTGAAGACTCCTGTCCTAATGCACCACCTAAGCTTTTGCCTTCAGCTGGCTGTTTAGCAGCAGGAGCCTTAATGCAGGTGGGAATCCTATCACGAACAAACAGTCTGACTGCTGTAACTCTACTTTACGTGTTTATATAAAAAAATACAAATTAGCATGTGATTTTTCTATATATAATAGAAGGCAATTGCCTGGAAGAAATCCTGCAGTTAACCACTTTACAATTTACTTAAGACAAACATTTATTTCCAGTCAGAAACAACACAGTAATTTTTTGACAAAGGTGACTGTAGAACTGCTTAAGTCTGTACGAGGAAAGGCTGTTCTGCTGGGTACCAATGAAAATAAACATGTGTTTAGAGAAGGGACTCTGGTGCACAAGGTGTATTTTACTGCAATATAAATTACGGAGTCTCAGTATCTGGGGTTTAGCTATTATAATGCCTTTGATACTCACCAAAGTACTAAAATATTTTTCAGTCCCTGAAACAAAATTAGAATGTGATCCCAAGGAAAGTTTACTTTGAACAAGGAGGAGAACAAGACTCCATAAACCCCCTCAAAGATTCTGCTTCTGCCAGCCTGATTTATACAAAAGGCCCTCAGACACATCAGCCAGTCACACACATCAGAGTGGAAGCAAAACAAAGACTAAGATGATACTGGTGAACGTGCTTCCAGACCTGCAGCAGAACCACAACGTAGTCAGGACATTGCATATGCACGCACACATACACACACAACCTTGCACATCTAGTTTTTGATCAACTAAATTTACTCTGAGTTTAGAGATTTGAGCCACACATATAAAAGTAAGCAGAAAGTAAGTAAAATAAAAATCTAAGAAGAACCCATTCAAGCCTATTTCATACCTTGAAATATGACAATCTTACTAATAAATACATTTTTAATGGGACAACTGGAGTAAATACTAGCAACCTTCAGCTCCATACATACTGATTTATATACTCCATTCTTTTACAGTTAATTTCAGTGTAGACCTATAAGGGAAAGTTAGCGGTAACCACGATTTATTATACAGAAGCGAAGAGGAAAAAGGGATTACAGTTTACTGTCACATTTGTAATCATATGAGCACAAGCACATTACAATAGCTATAGTCCGTTAGATCCTAAATCCATCTACTCCTGTCTTCTGCCTCCAGCAATGGCCAGCAGTGGGTAACCAGGAATAGGAATAACGTTCAGGCAAGCAGGCTGTGCTATTTTCTCCAGCATACTCTGCCAGCCTTGCCTATGCAATGAGGAAAATAATCATGAGATAACTGGGTTTTCTCCACACTGACAAATGGCATCTTGGGTATTAAGACGCTGCAGAATATTATCCCCAGGCTATAACACTCGATGCTTTTTGCATTTCACACATCTAACTTCCCATACATACACTTAGAGCAGGAACCCAAAGAGATGTGAACTGTGTGTTGCTAAAACAATCCAAACAGCATCCGAACCAGAATCTAATTTTTGGATGAGGGTCAACATCGCCTTACAGGCTGTGTCTCAGCTAAAGATCCAAAGGCACTTAAAATAATGAGCTGATCAGCATATCAGGCTAGGCTTGTATCAGTCTCAGAGTTGATCTACATAAAGTTTCGTATGTTAACAGAGGCCAGTGATATCACAGTAAAGCTGAAATCCCCCAACAAACAAAACAACATCAGTTTCACTAAACCATGAAAAATCCTGCCTTTCCCATTTGCTGAATTCTCTTTGGTTTCTTCCTAGTTTAAGACACTGTGGCTGAAGTTTATACATCATGTCACATCACTTCATCTAAGGCAACCTGAGAGGAAGAGTGAACATTAGGAAGCGTATGCATCTATAAAGCAGTGAGTATCAGTGCCCAGAAAAAGCTGTACACTATCAAGATGGGCACAAGCAGACTAGCGAATGTTATTTTTTTTTTTTTTCTCCTGTGCTGTAATCTCATGGAAAGCTCTCCAACAAATTGCAGGTGGCAACTTGGATATACACTAGCAGGCAAGAGGCTGGAACCTCAAAAATCAGTGTAAAACAGGAGTTTCTAACCAAGCCTGGTCAGCACCGACAGTCAGTGCTATGGTCCAGCTGCAAACCTGCGTCCTGCATTGCCATGGCTTTGAAGAGAACAGAGACCTCTGCGCAGACTGTCCAAGGGTTTATACGCTTCTGCCTGCTGAATGAACCAACAGTCTATCCAGGGCTGCTACTGACAATTCTCAGCAGTAAAAGTAGCTGTTAAATCTTGAACTAGTTTGAAGTCAGGCTCATTAAATTCGGAAATGAGCTACAAAGATGTTTTCGAAAAGGATGAGTGAGTTAGTCAATTTTTAATTACTTATCAAGGAGGCGTTTTCAGGAGAGGTCTTCTTCACAATTAAGCAAAGCAATAAATATAACACATTTACAGCCGTTTTCATTTTCATGACAAACACTCAGAATTTGAAGGGAGTACAGAGATCAAAAAAGGCTTGCTTCGACCAATATTTATGTAATATTCTGTCTTCCAGCACGGAGATAAAAAAAAAGCACAAACATAACATTCTGTTCTTCTTAAAGGAAATAATCCGTGTATTTACATTCAAGCAAAAATAATGAGACCTTCTGTTCAACTCGTCTTAAAACTTCCTTACACTCCAATCATACAAAGATATGCTTTGATCAAAATCTGGCATTTGTACAGCAAGTTCAACTGCTGGAAGATTCTGCAGGTTATTACTTGTAGCTCTCCTCGTTCGTTCTCACATTAAATCTGGCTGCATTGATCCAACGAAGGAAAATCAATAGCAACAAAGTGATTTACTGAAATTATCATTCATGCCAGTATATTTTATGGTACTGAGCGCATTAGGTTCTGGCTTGCTTTGGATCTGGAATTTACCCTGGGCAGCTGCAGGCAGCCGGCAGCAGCAATAGCCGGAGCAGACGGCCGCACCGCCACCAGTGAATTTTGGGAGCTGCCTTCCTTCCCTCACCACCTTTCAGCAGTCCCTCCTTTTCTGCCATGGGCAATCCACAAATCCTTCACCCTGTGCCTAGCACCAATTTTAACACATGCAGAAGCTTTTTCTCTCTTCTTAAGCAAATGCCTGTCAAACTACTGTGCCATAAGCAAAGTACTGCCTTGTGCCTCCGTCTCCTCGTGGGGGTGTGCTCCGTCATCCCAGCTGTCTCTGTGACGAGGAGACCTTAATATACACTGAAATGTAAATAAGGCACATCACACAAACACTTTATCTCCACAACTTGGGTTTGGCTTTATCAAGAGTTCCCCGTACACTACAAGTCGCTTACTCCATTTTAATCTGATCAAAGGACATCCTTGCACTCAATAAACCCTTTACACAGTCATAATCACAGTATGGGATGGCTCTCGAGCTCCACCACACCACCACCACCACCAAACCTATAAAACCATGACCCGCTAGCACCAGAGTGCCCTGCACAAGGCAGCAGAATCAACCCTGCCCACCGTGGAGTAGCACTGGCTGGTTGTTTTCAGCAGATGACAGGGGATTTTTATATCCAGAGTAACAGAAAATGGAGATTTTGAGCCTCAGAGAAAGCATGTTAAAATGAGAACCTTTTGCTTCAGAAAAAGTCTTTTGTCTAAAGCTAGATCAGCTTCAATAACAAATTACTGGGGAAAAAAGACTTCTGGTAAACCTAGGAAAGATGTGACATGACACTCTAGCATAGAGAAAGAAGTAACCTGTGAGAGAATGGAGAAGGGAACATTACACGTTACTACATGTTGTTATATTGCATGTACTATATTATACATTATTACACAGCTGAGATCCCCGATTACACCAACTCTGGAGTTTAACCTTGACTTTCACTGGACAGGTTCTCTCTTTCCCTCACCTTCTCTCTTCTGAACACACAAACATTTGGTATTCTTCTTCCAGAGCAGGAAATCTGCGTATATGTGCTAGCACTCAGCAAAAAGATTGCAGAACATATCAGTACATACGATGTTGTACGACACATTTGTGAAACATCCCTCCATATTTTGAAATGCATTTCAATGACAGACTGGCTTAGCAAGGCCAAAAGCAGTTTTGTTGATTATTTTCAGTACCTATTCCCCCAGTACTCAAACGATTTCAAAATCTGACAACCTATTACTGAGAAGTAGATCCTTTCTGGTAAGAAGATCTAAGACTTTGAATTTGGAATATTTTCTATGTTACTAAAATTGAAAGTATTGATAATTAAAAGTTCCAACTAATTCAATGCCCAGTTTAAGGTTTCACATTTTGAATTTTTCTACCCTGAACCAGAAATGTGACAAAATCAGTTTAAAGAAAATAAGAAATAGTTAAGTAGCAGAACTTCAGTTTTAGACATAGTTCCAAATATCACAACAATCTGCAACACTGCCGTGGTTTGGTAAATATAATCTATTGATAAACTTCTCTCGTGAAGTTGCCTGTCTGAAAAAAAAAGTCATGGAGTGATTCATTAAAAAACATATCAATGAATAATTTAAAAGAGATTCTAATGTAAAAACTAAGTACTGACCATATTGCCTCTTTCTACTAGAAATTCTGAAGAAGCTGCCAGAAATCAAATACTCTTTTAAGTGTGATCTCTGCTACAAGGAAAAGTCATCAGGAGCAATCATTTTTTATTTTACTCCAGTTACGTATCAGCACAGCATTTTTATTATAAAGCCTCAAACTTGGAGACTTCAACATTTCATTCTAAAGGCTTACCAGAAGTTTGAGATTTTTAGGTTCAAAGACCAGCATCAGCTTTTAAAGCTTTTTAAAGCATCACACAGCATAAAGCTGCATGATTTAGCCGGGTAAGTGAAGGTCCCAGTACAAACCCACATTAGCTTCTGTGTAATCCCAGAAGGAATGGCCTCCAGCAATCAACTCCCAGTTTGACTTTCAAACTCTCCAGGTATCTAAACTTGTAGTCTCCCCACATCCCCGGCACTGTTTTTTTCCTCTTCTGGGGAAACTGAACAGTCCCATGACCATTTCTTGGGATGCACATAAACAGGTGTCGAGAGACCACTGAGGCACTTCAGTCTGGAGGGATGCCCTTAGCAAAACACTACAGGATGTATTTTTCCTCTTGGGGTCTTTTGATTTTGCCTTGCCATAATGACACAGCAGCAACAGCTGTAATAGAAAGTGCCTTCCCCAGCCCCCTTCATCCCTCGCTGCACGCACTTCTGCAGCAGACAGTAGATGGGGGATGAATCATCTCCACGTGAACCTGGTGCTATTTCACTTCCTAGACTAAAGCTCAAACCACCGAGCTGATACATCAAAGGGGATCCCACTAACTCCACTTTTAGTCAATTTATGAAGCAGAGTGCACTCCGGCCACTTCTTTAAAAGACAGACTAAAGGTACCAGTCTTCAGCAGATGGCACAGAAATATGCACTCCAAATGCACAGAGGTGAGCTCCTGTGGCTCTGATTTAAGGACTACGAGTTAATTTTCATTCTTGCTCTCTCTCAGCTCATTCAAAGTAGATGCCCATAGACCAGTCTGCACTCTTGCTATCTTAAAATGCTCTTCAGATGTGCCTAACCTTATTCTGCAGCATCTCTTTCACCAAGATTTAAGTTCATGCAGTAACTGGCTTATATGTCTGTGTCCTAAATCTGGGTTCTGGATTCTGTGCTTGTACAATCAATGTAAAAAAGTTAAGCATTGTAACACTTAAATTCAAGGTAACCTGGATTTTCACTTTATGTCATTTTGCAGCTAGTTGTTGATCCATGTCGTTATTTACATTTTAATATAAAATTCTTAATTCAAAGTACAAAAAAACCCCAGCATCATAGTTAAAAAGAAAATAGCTTATCTACATTTAGACCCAATGTCGATATATTTTTTCAAAACGCATCCAGGAATCTGGCAATACTATTTCTAATCCCAAATCCACCGAGATATTTAGGTTCTTAACTATTTAGACACCTCACTTAAACCAAAATCAGTGGCACTCAATGATATACATATGTTCACTGAGCAGGCCCTTATTATGATTAAGTTTCTTCACTTCACATGAATATTCAATATCTGTCATATGCAGGGACTGCTGCACATCTCATTATAGCAGAGTTGTATATACGGAATATTTCTGACCTTTGAACACTCACGACTCCTTCATAGCAACTTGTTACGTTCGTGAAATTCTTAGCATACCTACACACAGCTCATATATACTCGTTAGGTATGGAAGTCCACACACACAGCACTCACTTTACAACCACTGCACTCCAGTGATACAGAGCACTTTGGATATAATAGCATTTGTGCAGAATCTATTTATTAAGTTTTGGCTCAGAAGCCTAACTACAGGGAAAAGCAAAGTCATGCCAGGATGCGGTTGGTTTGATAAATAATGGAAGGAGATTTCGTAATACAGAACCCTATTATCCCTTCAGCATAAAATGCAAGGGAGGAGGAAAGCTAATAACAAAGCCACATAAATTTCTCCTAATGGAGAGACAGGCAGACTCTTCCCTCAAGGGGAACAGGATTAGGGTTTGTACAAAATGAGGCAGGACTAACAGCTATCAGTTAGCCCAGGTTTATCAGTCGGTGGCAAACTCAGCACAGCCTGCCTTCACTCCTCGCTCTGCAGGATGGTGGAAGTAAGAGGCAGAAGCGGTAGCATGGGGACCGTGCAGCCAGCCGAGCTCCCACTCCCCAGAAACGCTCTAACCGGGCTGCTTGATGGTCCCCTGGCCAGCTCCGCGCTGCTAACAAGTGATGACATAGTGCACAACTTGTCATGATTTCATTTAAAAGCCAAATCGATAAATGAAATTACATTATTCTTCGCGAGGATTGAAAACCCCTCCAAGTTTTTGCTGTTTCCAGAACACCGTGCTGCTAGGCAAAGAGTTCTAGAAAATACAGGAATTTGTGATGAGAATTAAACACATTTAAGATTTTTTAAAAAGCATACTTCTTTCTGTCGGTACTTCTATTTTCTTAACCTCCTCTCTAAGCCACTGTATATGTCGTCAATTCTACCTCTTCAACCATATATCACTGCCATCAACTTCATTTCTGACCGGGGGACATGGGGGTGTGAAGTTGGTTAACAATTCAGTGTTATCTGGGTATCGCTTTGCCATCCATCATCTAGATTTTTTTTACCACTTTCCAGATCACTCAAAGGAATTAAAGCTCTTCAGGACATAATTTCTTTCCCTGCAATTTCTTTCCCTAGCAAAACCAGAAAGAGAAGTTCAATCTGTTTTCACTGAAAATCCCCAAAGTATTAGACTACTCAATACATGCTCAGCTATACATATGGGTGTCTGACTCCATATATCTTAATTTTCTTTTCCTGAAATCAAGAGCAATCACTGCATGGACACTGTATATAAGCATGTTGAAACTGAGCCTCATCTCAGCTGAAGCCGAGATCATTTCCTTTTGATGCAATACAATACAATCAACATCTGTGGGAAACAAAAGCTTTGCATCAGGGCTTACAGAGCACAAACAAAAGAGCGGCCCGAGGGGCAGATAATCAGTTTACGCAGAACTTGCTGTACTCATGTTATCAAGATGGAAAACAGCAGCAGAAATTAGTCTGAAGTGAAATTTCATTTTAGTATCGCTCAGTATGTGACCAAAGAGACCCCATGGCACTGAGAAGCACTACCTTTGAAGGCTGCTGGTGAATGCCGCTGACACTTCTCATCTCAGCACGCAGAGGGAGGTTAACTTTGCACATAAACTGAGCAGGTATTTTCAGTTTTACAGTTTTTCCTGTCACTAAAGGCAACAAAGTCCTCGGAACTGTTACTGCTCTTACAAAATCCCCCAGGAGAATCTAGGAGCAAATGAAAGGACCTAGCGGATTAAGCAGGCTGGAAATAGTCTCCGTACCGTAATTTGAAGCACTCGGACTGCCATCTCCTGCCATCACCCCTGCGGCAGCGGCAGCTCACGATGGTGCCACCGCCGCACGTGTATCCGTCACCGTCCTCTCCCCGTGACCCGGTGCCGGCGGTCGGAGCGGCCGTGGGAAACCCAGGCACCGGCCAGCGGAGCGGCGGTGGGAACGTGTCGGGAGCGCGTGGGGCAGCCGGTGAGCCGTGGGTAGGAAGGGCTCCTCGACCCACACCAGCCAACAACCAGGAGGTGTGAAGGAATTGCAGGCTGGCCCAGCGTTTGGATTTTACAGAAACGCTGCTTTGCAGTTCTTTGGTCAAGGACAAAATGTGGAAAAGCGTCAACCCAGAGCAAAAAATATTCCCGCTTTCTCCAAAAAGAAAGCACTTTTCCACCTGAAACGCAGTATTTGACTCTGAAATTACATTTCATTTAATTAATCCCTCTTTTCACATTTAAAACTTAATTGGGGGAGTTAAAAAATGAATCATATCTCAAGTGTGAACAATTTTGCATATTTGACCCACACCTGTGAATCATTTTAGTTCAATAAAAATTGCCCCTTTGGTTAATGACCTAAGCATCCTTTGGTTAATTAACTATTTGTCCAAAATAACTTCCCTGGGTCTAACCATGGTCCCAGGGGATGTCCGCTTCTGTGCTATGAAAAGTTCTGAAGTACTATCCTCTGCCTGTCCTAGTAGCATCACATTATAAAATACAAAACTTTCTACTAAATTTGCAGGACTGCCTAGCAGCCAATTTTTTTTTAACATTACTGTATGATGACATGAAGTATCTATTGTTGCATTAGTCATAAAAGAGCTCAGACATTTGTAATAGACTGAATGTTACTAATCTAGTCTGACATCAGAGGACTGAGGTCTAAAATGTTTTCTCAGAGGAACAAATGTCTGTAATTAACTGTATTATGTTAAAAAGTCTCAGAGTAGTCTTTTTATCTCTATGACCTGTCCAGTGCCTGCCTTGAAAGTGCTCCCCTGTAAAGAGACTTCAGCTGCATTTTCTTTATTCAACAGGTAGTATGGAAAGAGATTTTTATCCCACAGTAACTACTGTCTGGAGACATTTGCTTGGAATATATTTAATTAAAAAAAAAAAAGCCTTAAGAGAAATAACCCCATTATATTTCAAAAACAATTAATTCAGGCATAATTCTGCTGATACTTTATGGGTATTCCCTGTTACTCTTTGCTTAATACAGAAATTGGACTTCCATTGCATTCAGGAGGCGTCAAGGGCCAGCAGGCATTATTCCGAGCAAGAACTGACAAACCACAGGTCGCCAATTCACCATTACAGCATCCTCACTCCCCGTGCTCTATATTCTCTATTGCTATCACCAAAGTAATGAAGAATCCGAGATGAAAGGTGGTAAAAAATTCAGTATCATCGCTATGAATTCTTCTGTTCCAGCTGCTTGCTCCTCACTTTAAATTACAATCTTCTGCATAACCACAATATCATAAGCAATTGCAGCAGAAGTGATTAAGATGTTACACAAAAACGAAGGATTATCAAACTGAGGGAATCCTGGCTGCAGTACAGAGGTGAACAGATGAGTAACTCTGATCCTGTATGTAAAATAAAGAAGTAAAATACATGTTCAACAAAATAAACTACCAGCTGTGACACGAATTAGTATTCCTCCCTTGACTTTCCTGGAGCTATGCTGATTTACATCAGGGGAGCATCTGCTCCATGGTTTAGCCTTGTCACATATCATCAGTAATTTCTTTACAAATTATTAATTGTGCTTAGGAATTCTTTTCTACATTGTTACGATGGTCTCTTCATTGCAGCATCAGCAACACTCTTCAACATATACGCAGCCTTGTCCCTGATGCCTTCAGTTTCAGCCTTATACTATAGCGACTCTCACACAAGACAGTCCTTGAAAAATGACACACTTCTAAAACAGAAGTTATTTAGAGCTCTACCAGTTATTCACCAAGGACCTGACATATTTGCTTTAAATAACTGTTCTTCCTCTTCTAAACAGGTTTGTTGTTTATCATATTTACCAAGCAACACATTTTCCAAATTCTTAGACTCCAGCCGCAGCTCTTTCACCTTCCTGTGTCTGCTATTTAGTGCTTCCATATAATGAGGCTAGGCATAAGTGTTTTCTCACAGGCAATTCTCTGAACAGCAAACAAGAGCTTTTCAGCTCTTTCAAATGGCTAGCAGTCTTCAGTTTGCTAGCAAAAAATGACTGCACACCTCATTTACCACAAGCATTGAGCTTATGTCTTTGTATTTTTCTCTCCAGATCGACTGGAGAAACAGCAAGCCAGGCAAAGACAGAGGACGCAAACAAGCGCGTGTACGCATGTAGTCTTCTGTACTGCAACAGCAACTACACTGCATACTAGCATCACTCAAATTTATGAAGTTAATTCTCCACAATCCAGCAAACATGAAGGCTTCCACTCTAAAGTTTTAGACAAATTTCTTACAGCAACGTCCAAAATCTCAACATTAAGTCAACAGCCCCAGGAAGCGCCCATTCTTTATTTTAAAACAGAGATGTTCAAACAATGCACTACCCAAAAAAGAAAACTACTAGGTGAGAAAATGACTGACATCAAAATCTGTGGCCGTTAACATGGTCCTTTTTGCCAACAGGAAGTGATAGCAGGTGAGTATTTCTTATATACTTACAGCATCATGACTAGTAATATTACCTGAACACAGACATCAACTGAGTTATCTAGTCCAATTCTCTGCTATGTCAGGCGCTCATGTTGTATAAACCAGTTCATACAGCCTCCTTGTATGCTTTTTGCCCCCGCTAAGAACCCCTAGATAGTCTTTTGCTTTATATAATGCTTGAGTATCAAAAGCATGACGGTTGGTGCATTAATAAGTGCCTACCAATATTTGTGATGCTGCCATACATGTGTAACACTACATCGCACCAATAGAAATGCTACAAGTAATAAACCAAAAGGATTTAGTTAAATCTTTAAGACCAGTGTCACTCTGTTTAATTCATATGTTCAGTATTCCAATTTGCTAAGTAGTTACTTGCGTACATGACCTTCTCAGGAGATCACTTTGCTAAAATTAGTTTAACAGTGTATGCTAATGATACACACAGCTACCTTGCCAGTTGTATACATAATTGCCATAAATGGCACAAACCAAACAGTTTTGGTCACCTACCAGCTAGAATTACTCCATGTAGAATTTTGAAAACATGCTTCCTTTCCTGCACACCTTAGACCAAATTGGTGCCAGAATCATACAAGTGAAGGAAACTTCCCTCCTACCCCTTATGAATCTCTACATGAGAAGTATGTAACAGGATGAGAAGGCATACAAAAGAGTGTCACTATAGTTATACTGGACTCAATTTCAATAGAATCAATGAAAAAAGTATGCGACAGCGCTTGGATTGTTTTTCCCCTGCTTTACAACACACTGACGTACGCTGAGCTTTATTGTTTCTGAAAGCATCCTTGCAGCCATTCAATGAGATTTAAAAATCTTCCAGTGACGCAATCCTTATGGCACGTTAGATGTTACTGAAGTCTCTCACGCATACTTGGGCCTAGCTTGAGCAATGTTAAATATGTCTCAAAAATGTTACTATGCTGATGGCAGTATTATTCACATTACAACTGTACCAAGAAACCCTCCCCGAGGCTGAAGCCACACTGAGCTAGACACTGTCTGTGCTGACAGCAAGAATTCGTGCCTGGCCCTAGGAGCATACCATACTAATTGGCCGTGCAGATGAAGTGGAAGAGAAGAATGAAGTTACAAAGACTCGCTCCACATTCATAGCCAAGCCAGGACTAGAAATCACATCTTTTGAATCACGGGCCAGTACCCTTTACAAAACGTGGTCCTTCAGCCTGCACGTGCACTGAGCAACGAGGCCCAACACAGACACTGTAAAGCTACCAGAAATCCCATCTCAGAGATTTCTCCAGTGCCTGAGGGCTCTCAGAAGCATAGCCTTTGCACCGCATCGGCCACTTTCAACCCTTGCTAGTGACAGGTTCTCCAGATGGGAAAAAATGAAGGTGCAAGTCATTTCGTAGTCCCTCTGTGAACAGAAGTACGGAGCTGCCAAATTCTCCCTGCTCCCACTTGCTGCCAATCTTGCTTCAGAGACGAAATGGGAAGTGGGGGAAACTGAAGGTCCACTCTTGCTTGCTTTTTAAAAAAAACTAAGACCTGAGGAAGTTAAACCATTTCCGATGGGATAAAACCATTCACTCAATTGTATCATGACATTTTTTCCACATTTCTGTTTCTAAGGGCAACAAAATCCCATGATGGAAAAGAGGAATGGGTACCCCATCCTGTCCATCCCACTGGACGCAGGGATTGACTGAAACAAATGCAAAGTAAATTGCCTGTGTAACATCAGAGAAAGTTGAATCCCACAACAAACTAGCATTAAATCTGCTTCCTCGCTACCTAAACCCCAGAACCTCCTAGAAAGAAATAATGAAAAGCATTTAAAGCCATGCTGAATTACAGCTTATTTAGTAGCCTACTGTGCAAGGGACTACCACATGAATAAATATGATGAACCCTACCCTGAAAATATTTTTTTTCCTCTTTTCAGAACAGTTTGAGGTAAATGAGGCTATTTTAACTCATTCAGAACTAAAATGGCCTGTCTCAACAATCCCTTCAGAAATATCTTCCTTTTCTCTATTACCTTCACCTGTAGCATAGCTGCCCTCCTACTCATGCACATTTGCAAGGGAAACTAGGCATGTTACTGTGGTTAGCAAATGACACAATGCTACAACAATTCTATCACCTTTGTTTCAACCCACACTTTGAGGAATTGCTAGTTTCTTCACCACTGAGCACACCGCTCATATCATGCGTAGCATGTACATTTCAATGCTACCACCTCAAACTCAGAGTATTTACTGTGCTTTTATTTCCCATTTCAAATGTGTCTTCAACCCCCTACCCATTTGTTTCTCACCATCTGAATAGGCAAATGCACCACAGTTCATCTGGATCATCACTCAAGTCTTCAATTCACCAACTAGATCCTCCTGCTGATTCACAGGCTTAAACCTCAATAACCACCACTGGGTTTATAGTTTCTAAAACAATCTAATATCAAAGGGAGCCGTTACATGAAAAAAGAGTACTTCCTATAAATAATAAACAAAGTTATTCAAAGGTACATAACTACAAACTCACACTTGGAAGAGGCAGAAAATTAATTTCTCATATATGCATAGTTGACCTAAGCTGCAGGATGACAAGTTACACTTGTACAAGACTGGACATTCACCCGTTATTTCTGTTGCTTCCACCGTCTGACAGTTTCCTCTGCAGCCTGTGTTGCTGGTATCCATGGCAGCCTCGCATCCCACCGGGGGCCTGCCGAAAACACCCGCCAAGTGGGGACACAAAGGAAGTACATAAACAAAATAAATAAAAATAACAGTTACAGGGTTTTTGAAGTCAAAAGGGTTGCACTTCGATATTTAATTAGAAAAGGCATGTTAATTAGAGATTATTGAAAGAGAAGTAGGTCAGAAGACAAAGATAAGTGATAATTAATGTACCACTAAAATAAATGCTAAAAGCCAAAACCAAAACAACCGCCCAAACAGTAATTCTCTCAATAACGAGTAAATAGTGAATCATGCATACTTTTTATGCCTTTTTCCTTATGCTCTCCTCACATACAGGCAATTGCATTTTTAAAAGCCCGTAGAGGAGACATTTCAGCATGGGGACCCAGAGGGCATGGGAGAAGGGAGGATCTCCAGGGGGCTTTTTTTCCACGGACTCCTTCCTTAATTCTAGCTACTATCAGCTTCCCCTGAATATAATTCAATCAGCCATGCAGAGGGACCAAAAAATTTTGCAAAAATATCACATTAAGATTCTGCCAGTGAATAAAATTATTTAAAATTCAATGTTTCAGCTAGCAGTACGGAAGCAAAGCAGGGGTCAGAAGCGGCTAGTAGCACAGGAATGAAACTCAGTCTGCCTCCACCAAAAACTGCCAGACTCGGAGCATCACGAGTTTGAGAATTTTTTTATGCTAGGAGAGTACCAGTGTGTGCAACTAAAACATTTACAAATAGCATATCTCCTCCCTGAACAGGGAATACTGCAGTACACGCCAGGCCTGTAAATCTCTCGGTGGCATTTCTAGTACAAATCGGAGCAAGGCAATCCATCCCTCATTACAGCACCACCTGAATACTCTCACTGTTTATGCTTAATAATAACAAACTTTTCCCAAGGCTTGGTCACTAAAACCCAAGTACTATTCTCCCAAACTTCCTGTTGCAATAAAATCTAGCGGAAGATGTGAAAACAAATGTCTGACAAAATAGCCATGTAATAAGAGGCCATCTTAAATCCTGACTAGTCAACAGAAAGAGACCTATTTATTACCATATATGATGGATCAAGGCCTAAAACAATGCCTTATAGGGCTATTTCTGTCAGACATATTTATCTTTAAATCTTCCACTAGAATAAACTGCAACAGGAAAATTCAAGTTCTGTATTTCATTTAGCAGGTAATTGAAGAGTATCATATTCAGCCAACAAAATCCTTGAGAATCACTGAAAACTTGTCACTAACTGCAAGCTTTTGAGATAATAAAACTGGGTAGAGCAATTACTGTTACCACTACCAGGAGATAAAGCAGAAATTTTACTGAGAGGATTAATAACAAGACCAAAACATAAGCATGTTATCAGAATGTTTCAGGAGGTGAATTTCTGTCCACTATCTATTATTTCTATTAATAAACAAAACCAGAGAGAAAAACACGCTGTTGGAGAAATGATCCTGATCATCTAGCTACTTTTAAAATGGGAAGAAAAATAGCACTGCAGTGCTTCTACATGAACACTAATTAATTTTTTTGCAGCAAATCTCAATGAATCTACAGGATCCAGGAGCAATTTGAAGCTTGCAAGCTGAGGCAGATTGTAAGCCCTTGTCAAACCCTTTTCTTCCATGAAAAGGAAAGCAGGTGGCTGTATATCCTACAGTCTCACAGCCCAGCACATCTACCCACAGATAAGATCCAATGCAGTCCCAAGGACCATGAGTCCTTGAGGCACTGTCTTCCTTCCAAGGTGCTCATTAGAAAACGCTAATCCTTTTTATGGCTAGGTGGCAAAGTAAAAGTGGAACCATCGCTGTGCTGCTTTCATCAGATTTACTAGTAATTTTTGCACTCCCTTTCCTCCTATTTTATTTTTATCTGGTTTGAATGGCCCATGATTAAATCAGTAAAAAAAAAAAACTTACCTAAATGAGTTACAGAAAAAAAACCCCCAACCAACACATAAAAAAAATGACAAAACCCTCGCAGAACTGTGCAGAACTTTTTACTCCCACTGGTAACTCATGGAGCACAGGAGTGATTAGCCAGTAATTATCCATTGGTAACAGATCTTTTTTATCATCTTAAATGGGCTGGGTGCTTAAACTTGGGAAGTCATCTTTTGGGAACAGCACCTTATTGACAGAAAGTTTGGGTTTGGTTTTCTGAGGACTGAATTTGTAATTGATAAACTATTAAATTAAGGCCAGAATTTTCTGCTCACAAATATGAGAAAACAGATTTTTTTTTTTATTATTTCAAAATTTGAAATTGTCCAGCACCTCTTTTATCTAAAGCTCCCCCTTCAATATTTGATCGCATAGGACTTAGGCCTGGTTGGAGTGTAAACCAAAGAATAGTAATGTTTCTGCACCTCAGCTAGAAAAGAAGAAATTCCACAGTGAAGTCTCTAGCATAAATGTCAGTATAAAGCAAATTTTTAAATCACCCCAACAGATCTGAATGTACAAGCCCAAAAAAATATTTTCTATGAGCTTTTCTGACACTGAAATATTCAATAAACTCAGAATGCCAATAGATAAGAATTTTGTTGAAACCAATTTATTTTGATGTCAAATGTTTGAACAATACACTGTGCATTGTATGTGGGTTTTTTCCTGCTTGCATTTGCACCATAAAAAGTCCAAGTCTCCTAGGCAATTTTATATTGTATATTAAATCCATAGAAAACTGATGCTTGAACTCAAATCTCTCTCTCATTCAAATGGAAAAGATTACAAAAGCCCAAGCCTTACATTTAAATCTCCTAGCCTTCCTCTAGCTAAGCTGACCTCCTAAGTCATAACAGGAGGAAAACCACTTCAGGCTGAGTGTGTGTAGGAAGCTGCTCCTAACTCCTCCTCGAGCTGTTCCCCCGCTCCTTTCTGTCACGTGCTGGTGGTGCATGAGCTCTCTGCTAACCCTTCTTCAACTGCATCGCTAATCTAATCAAAGATACTTCCCAACAGCCTTCCTTCCCCTCATTATAACACAACATGAGGTCCTGGTGATGTTCTCAAAGGTCTTGCTCACGTCCTGAAAAATTTTGAAAATTCACGTTCTATGGCTGTAACAAAACTCAAATGCAAACAGTTTGTGGTTGAATTTGAAGACCTTTCCCATTTCATTTCCTAATGAAGCCCATTTCCTGGGCTTCCCTTTCCACTTTTTCCTGCCTGCAGAAAGAGCACAGTACTTCCCACATCTGTAGGGAAGCTTAATCAACTAAGCTCAAGTAATTCACATCTTTAAAGCAGCTCAAGATTATTATACAACAAGCAGTATAGCGCTGCATCAGTAGGTTAAGTTATTTGAATTCAATTTACCCGAGACTAACTGGAAGGAGATCAAGAATTTCAACAGAAATTGTGTGAAAGTATTACATAAATAAGCCTGCATTTTAATACTAAAAACCAGCACAGTTAGAGTAATTACAGCCTGAGGTAACTGATGCACAATCAGTATTTCACCTGAACATATATTCTGTGGTAGAATTACTGGAATTACAATACCCAATATTATTCTTTAGAGAGAAGTTAAATGCTAGGGAAAGCTCTCTTTTACATAAGCACTGTTTTGCCTATAAAGTTAGCACAAACACCCTGCTCAAATACATAACCAATTATTTTAATCAGATACTCGGGCAAAACCCCCACAGCCATATACATTATGTCCAGTGACGGCACTGATAAGTGCTCATCACAAAGCGTTAATTGCATTCCACTAAAAATATTCAAACAGCCTATATGATTTCAAATATCGTGTGCCATTTCTCTCTAATTGGTCCAAAGTAATATTTTCGTTTACCTTTCATTTCTATGTGAAGTTCAAAATTGTTCCGGAACTTGATGAAGACAAACACTTTGATGTTTCTTTGCGTTAGGAAAATCTTTACCCAATAAATTACAATTATGTAAATATTAGCCCCCCTGGGGTATAAGTGCCTCTTTGAGGCATAAGATGATTAGAGCAGAAAAATTATTAGATTTGTCCATGACCATGCTATACTTTCCTTCCTCAGGAAATTCTGTTATCAAAGAGTTTAATCCTATTCCCACTGAAGCAAGTAAATTTGGCCACTGAGTTAAATGGAAAGAGAATTCATTTCATCCACTCAGGCAGTACCCTAAAAGCCCAGATGATAGTAACATCCCTGGTACAAATATTTAGTTACCATTTTTAACGCTGTCCTTTCACAATTGTGAATGCTTTTACTATTAACATTCCCTTTCCACTGACATGAAATCTCAAGCTTTTCTGAAAAACTGCAAAATGTTACTAACCCCAGGTAACAGCTGGACAGCAAGCATGCACGCCCATAATCACATATCGTGGTTAGTGTAGTGGGATTGCCTGGTGACGGGGCAGCACACAATTACATTGCTTTTGACATTAATGCTTAGTGGATGATGGCTTGATCTGATGTTTGCAAGGCCACAACAATGATTACAGGATTTGTGTGAGACGGGCAACGGCAGCTGTCTAAGAAGAACGCATATGAAGAAAAACATGTTGATTTTTGTAACCCTGGTTACATCACCAAGTCCGTCCTTTCCCCATCGCAAAAGGCATAGTAAGTCCTCTGCTCCTGGAGGCTTTGTATTAGGCTTAGGAATCTGTTTGAGGTAGTTAGTAGCAAGCAGTTTCCTCTGTTCCATCCTTTCCTCGTAGGATTATAAAAGGCTCCAACCGAGCTTAACCTCCTTTCCCTAGGAGCAGACCAGCTGGTTTGTGGTTTGGTGTAGCTGGTTCCTTACGGGTTTTCTCATTGTCGAAGACCACGAGACAGACTGAATTCCCAAGGAATGCAAAGGAAGACAGTGCCTCTTAACAGCAAGCAATACAGTAATGGCTCAGTGGATTTGAGCCTGTCTGTAGACGAACAAGGTTTCGATAAGGAAAGGATGAAGCAAACATTATCTGAAGATTAAGGCTTTATCCTTAAAGACTGAGGCCAAAGAGACTACAGCCTCCTGAATAATTTACACATGCATGTTCTGAAACACATTTAGGAGAATCAATTAGTGTAGAAATTAGTGTAGAATTTTTAAGAATGCTTTTCCTTTTATACATAGAATAAAATGAAAAGTGAATGGTGTTACATGTTCATGTTATAATACAGAGCATATTCCTGCTTCACCAAAGGGCTATGGTACCTCAGGTGTCTAGCACAGAAATAGGACAACACGCCAGATTCCAAATGTGTTGTGAAGCTTTGCGAGTTTGAACCATTTTCCACAAGGGAGATTATGATTCCCTAGGTTTGAAGTTTTGTCACATGCTTTCAGTCCATAACACCGGCTCAACATACTTGTTATACATACATGCTTGCATGAAACTAACATTTTTCTTTAGAAGCACAGCAATAGTTACCAAGAACACTGAGCAATGTCTGTGTATTTTTAAACACCTGACTCTGCAGGTGGTTCAGGGGTTGAAAGTTAATATGTGGTAGCAGATTCTGAGCTTCACAAAATTTCTGGGAAGGGCTCATAGAAGTGGTCATCAGATGCTTTACTTGCTTTATTGTCTAAAAATAAATTGTGCCAAATGCGCTTGATGACCCATACGCTGAATCCACAAGGTAGTGGGTCCACGCTGAAGGTGAAGAGGGGCAAAACTTACACCTTGAAGTGAGGACTCTGCTCCAGGTTCTGATATGACACTGGCTCCCCCCTGCTGAAGGGTCTATAAAATGATAACAAGCAGTTAAAGGAGCAGTGAACCAGATACCGTGGCTCAGCAGCTTCTTGCTGAGATACTTTATTACTGTAATTCAGGTTAGGGCCCAAGATCACTCACGCTTCTGTGTTGGAGCATCAAGGTCAGCAGTGCCCCTGATACTCCTGGATTGATACCAACCTGAATGGGCTAGAAAAATCATGGAGTGTTACGGGGGTATTTGATGTTCGTACCATCAGGTGGGGACTCTTGCCAGCCTATCTGCGGAGCAAAAGTTTCACTTATTTCTATTACACCTATATTATGCTACACACACACTTACAGATATATATGTGCCCTTATTATATTACAGAGATTAAAGTTGTTTTTCCCCCCTTTAATGCTATATTCTTATTTTATACAGAATTGGTACTTATGAAGGTAACTTTAGAGAGTTCACCATTACTCAGACGAAGAGATTAAGCCAGTGGTGTCTGCTGAATTTAAGAGCAACTCCTGAGCATCTGAACGCAAAGTTTACCATTTCTGGAAGTGTCACCTAAGTATCTGCAGAAAGTTACAAATGTTGCCGCAGCTTTCTGGGGCAAAATCCCTTGCAGCAGAGAGGAATACTTGAACTCCCAAGTGCTGCAGAAGAAGAAAAGCACTGATGAGAACTCCGGGAACCAGGCTATTCCCCTGCTGCCAGTGACCAGCAGATCTGGCTCTGTCCCAGCCCACAAGCCTACTGAAGTACCTATTGTGACAAACCCATGCACCTGAGTACAAAGAAGATTAAGTTATCTTTCTAGTCTACTGAATATGACTCAGTCACTCGGCTTTTTTTTTAAAAAAAGTGTTTTGTAGAGAAAGACCGCAAAAGCTCTGCCAATCATGTTTACTTCATCTTACCCCATAGCCTCCTTCATACAGGAGAAGCTGCAAAATACTTTTTTCAGTGTGTCTGCCTCAAGTTCCATAAGCTCCATGCCATTTTGAAAGTCTAAAAGCATATAATGAGAGTGTCTTTGGAAAGCATCGTTAAAGAGCTCAAATACATTTTTGCAGTGGCCTGTGAGCACCTTCATTTAATAGGTAATTTTAGGATGACAAATACATGAAAAAATTTTGTCTTGACAGCCTTCCTTAGGTACCTCACCTCTACACTGCTGACAGCCCTGTGACTGCAACGTAAAGCACTATCCAACATAATGCTTCTAATCTGACCTTGAGAAACAGGGCTGTCCATTCTTAGAAATTGAATTATCCACCTTTATAGAGATGACTGTAGGTACGTTCAGATATTTGTACACCATTCAAATAGTGAATCTGTCCAATCTTTACTTCTTATTTAGTGACAGAGTTGACTAAGATTAAAGCTATAGACTTTGGCCCAATCAGTCTACCATAGAGGATGTTTCAGAAATATACATTGCATGTGCTAAAATAAACTCCACATTGCTATTACTGCTGCTAATAAGCTGCTTCTTAACCCCCTTCTTACCATGCTCTTATTGAGAGTAGTATATTATTCTGTAAGCAATTTCACCTAATTTCAATGTGACCATTGTAGGGTAAGGTATGATTCAACAGGGTTAGGAAAAGGAAAATCAGGATCTGCTAGTTATTTTATGCTCTTTGTTAGCATCTCAAAGAGAAACAAAACAAAATTTTTAAAAGCAGCTTTAGCAAAATAAAATATTTGAAAGTATGCTTTCATTTTTCCCAAATCTTCAGCTTGATGGGGATCTGCCAATGCTTCGCACAATAATTACTCACGCATGGCCTCTATTAACAAACTGCTATTAATTCAAACTTTCTCAGCAATAGTAGCACATGTTTTAATTACTTTGGAGACTCTCTAACCAATCTGAATGCTATCTGATCTTAATCAACACTTCTCCCCCCTTTTCAAAGACTTGATATTGCACCAACATAGAAATTTGCAAATATTGTGGCAGCTGATTGCACTGTTACAAAGGAAAAAAAAAAATGTAACCAGCACATATTTCTAATTTTTGGTCTTCATCAGATCAGCATTAAAAAAAAATATTAGTAGAAAATTAAATTAAAATAGAATAGAATAAAATAATCAAAGGTCTCTTTTACGGCTATTCATCATTCTTGAGAAGTTACCTCCTCACTTATCACTTATAAGGTTTGGGACCTACTTTCCAAATGTCAAGGTAGTTTCTCTGTAACTGTCCTTTCAGCAGTGCAGTGTTTCCTCTGCTGGTGATTTTCAGCTAAAGCAAAATTTCAAAATTACAAAAATGAGAACAGATAGTTTGGACTCCATTCTCCCTCTTCCTCTTTACAGACAGCAGGAGAAGTTAGACTTACAGAGGATTTTCTCTATGCTCATATACCTGGTAGGTTTCTTCAAATAAACAGATATTATGCAATCTTTGTTACTATAATTATCACATACAGAAAACTGAAAAGACAACAGATGAGTGTAGGATAATGGAAAAAATAATACAAGATCTTGCTGTGAGCAGACTAAACTAGATTCCCCAGTGTAGGCAGGTAGCTAAAAACATGATAAATTACTACTGTTTGATATATGTTTCTTAAAATTGGAAGAGAATGGACCAAAACCAGCACTAAGAGGGCTGTTGTGATGCATGAGTTGGAAAGAGAAATAACTACATTAGAAATGTTCCAGATCCCTTTCAGCAGTGGAAATTAATGGAACATTGTCAATTAGCCTGAAACACTTAGCATAATGTATTTAGAATTTGCATGATGGATGGTTTATGTAACTCCATAACAACGGTCAGCACAAGAAAATTGGTTTCTTCAACTTGTGTAACTATGTTCCTCACAAAGGTAAAACAAAGAAAAAATTAAATCCATATAACAACATTTCCCAGGGATAAAGTTGGGCATTTCCTCCTGCATTTAGGTTTTCAAACATTGTCCAGAAGTAAAGCCCTCGCTAAAAGGAACAATCTGAGCTTATGTGCAGTATGCATGCCCAGCAGTTTCACAGCAGTCAACAAGACTCCTCACAAGCTTAACTTAAACCTGGGTGAAAAACTCTGAGAAATGGGTTTGAGATTTTGGATCTCTGTGTACCCCGCTATCACACCTGTGCTGATCCATTCAGCTCTGCCACCCTTTGGGCCCTGCGCTGCAAAGCGCTCCAAACACACAGCTTATTTCAAGAAGACATTTCATATGTGAGATGGACACACACTGGAGTGCCTGAATGAACTGGAGCCAGGTAGCAGAAATGTTTTCAGATCATTACCATACTGTTCTCTCCAGGTAACGCCATCAGATCAGAAACAGATCAGTGGTAAGGCAATCCAGCAAGCTGCACTGAGATCGGAGCCACTCGGCAAAGTGCCAGTATCTGTCTCAAGAGTCAGTTCTTGGTAGACAAGTAAAGGACAAAACTCCCTTGCTAAAAAAAACATTTTTCTTCCTATAAAACCACAATAAGAGCGCACGTGGTAGTGCTTCTCCAGGACTAAAGATTGGTTCGTGCGATGAGAAAAATGACTTGCAAGTTTATGAACAACATCTTGTGACTCAAATACAAACATCTCAAATAGCAGAGGGGTTTTTTTCAATTTGAGACACAGGGAACTTTAAAGAAATCCCAAGTCATTGTACCATCTTTAGACTAATTTAATATCAGTGTACTCCCCTGATGCAAATTCAGTCATCTGTCAAACTTCTTATGGAGCAAGAAGTCAAATACATAATACATTTTAAAAGTATAAAATATTCAGCAACAGGCAAGACCTCCCTCTGGTTGCTCATTAATAAGCCACATATTGGTACAGTTATATAGTTGTAACTGCATGTCTTGCCTTCATTTTTTCATAATTTACTTTAGCAAAAGATGGAATTAAAATAATATTATGTTCTTGCACTTACACCTTCTTTCAATTAAAGAAAGGTCATCTTCTCTGACCTGAACTTTATGAAAACCCCTGACAAAGCCTTTGTCAGATAAAATTTCTCATTGAACATGAAGTCTTTCGTATTTGTCACCAGTATAGGTCCTCCCTTCTTCATGAAATTAGTGTTATTAAGCATAAAATGAATGCTGTGCAGTTTCTTCAGTGCAGACCTCCCCCACCAAAAACAACCTATGGCCTAGAAAATATTAGAAAACCTTGTGGGAGCCACAGATGGTACTTCTGTGGCAGTCAGAATATGTTGGCATGTGGCAACAACCACATTCTGTGGCACATTTAAGATCACCCTCCTCCCGTTACAAAAGCCAAACAAAACCAATTAAATCATCAGATGCCATTGCACCTATCAGAACTGCATGCTCAGTTTGTCACTTTTAATCATACAATTAAATCATAATCAGGTTACATGGAGCAAGACACACCATCCTCTAGGGTCCTGACTGTTCCCTTAGAGAAGGGGTTGCAGCTAGGTGTTATACAGTCATCCTGGAATTTACAGGAGACTTGTTAGCACTGCCTTCTCCCTGCTTTCCCCACAACAAGGATATTCCTGCAGTGGGTGCAGAACCTTTCCAGAAATATCTCTTATGCCTGCCCAGCACCGGAGCAGAGACCGCCGTATAGAGAGGCAAGAGGAAGAGGGGATGGAAGCAGTCCAACTAACATCTAAAGGCACGCGGTAAGACCAAGCTGAGACTGGGACTGAGGTACAGTGTGGGAAAAATTTCCAAAGGAAGTGAGGAATCTGGTAGAGTTTCAGGTGGAGAGAAGACAGGGTGGTCCAAGGAGAAGGCAGGTCACCTGAGGTAGCATGGGCGTACCTTGACAAGGACTCTTCAGTGGAAAGAAGGTAAATACTGAGATTGGATTTGAAGCTAGACAGACTTGAAACAGATAAAAAATAAGTAGAGGATTATTTAGTGATCTGTATATAATTAAAACAAAATCACAGAATGATTAATTAATTAATAAAAGAACATCTCATTCCACCCCCCCTGCCATGGCCAGGGACACCTTCCACTAGACCAGGTTGCTCAAAGCCCCATCCAACCTGGCCTTGAACACTGCCAGGGATGGGGCATCCACAACCTCTCTGGGCAACCTGTTCCAGGGCCTCACCACCCTCACCGTAAAGAATTCTTTCCTAATATCTAATCTAAATCTACCCTCTTTCAGTTTAAAACCATTACCCCTCATCCTATCACTACAATCCCAGTTAAAGAGTCCCTCCCCATGTTTCCCGTAGGCCCCCTTTAGGTACTGGAAGGCTGCTGTAAGGTCTCCCCAGAGACTTCTCTTCTCCAGGCTGAACAACCCCAACTCTCTCAGCCTGTCTTCATAAGAAAGGTGCTCCAGCCCTCTGACCATCTTCATGGTCCTCCTCTGGACCTGCTTGAGCAAGTCCGTGTCCTTCTTATGTTGGGGGCCCCAGAGCTGAACACAGTACCTCCAGGTACTCCATCTCACTTCGAAGCAGGGAACTTCAGAATTATAAATTACTCTGGACAGGAGGCCTGCTTCCTAAGATATTTAGATCTACTTAAATTCAGTACCAAGGTTATGGCTGCTGAAAAATTTATTTTTTTTTAAATTTCACTCCATAGCAAACATTCATAAAGTGCTCCCTTCAAATGGGCCTGAAGATGACAAAATTACTGTTTTCTTCGCTACAGTTTTGAATTTCATATTTAATAGTGGCATTTATTAAATATTGATTTGAAGATGCATAATTTATACCCATGGTTAGCATACGTGAATAGTTCTGTCACTCATGACCTCCAGCTCAAGCACTTATCACCATTCACACTTAGTCAAGTGAAGGTTTAATTTTATAATTCTTCATTACGCCCAAATTCACCAACCTATTTGGCATCCACCTACATTAGTAATCAATAGGGCGCCCTTCTGACCATGCCTGGAAGCCGCCAAGAGCCCAGGGCAGAGGGAAGCCAGCCTCCTACGTCCTTGGGCTCCCTCCCATTTACATCTTTGGAGACTGAATAGAGCAATAGAAAGACCTGTAGAAATTCATGGCTGAGAGGAGATAAGAACAGTTTCTATAACTGCATTAACCAGAACTGATTTCATGAATGCCCCTAGTCTATTTCTGTGCTGCGACAGGCTAGGCTGAACCACCTTTGGCAGTGATTTATATTAATCTATTTGGCACTGCAACGAAATGGACTTTCAATGATCACTCAGACAGTAACCAGAGCTCAAATAAAACAGTAACTAACAGCTGAGTTGAAAGAATAGCTTTAGTCGAGACAGTTTTTTCTTATCAATTTACAGTTACTGAGGTGTAGAAGACAATATGGGACAAGGATCTTAGAAAGAAATTACCAGTAGGCGAATACGTAAGAATTGACTGGAGTAAAGGCACTTATTGAACTGCAGACATGCATCAGTGAACCTCCACTAGTATTAACTTGAACAAAGCAAGAAAAATATCCATAGGCTCCCTGGCCGGTGACCCGGGCTCAAACCTACCTGGCCAACACAATTTGTATAATGCAGAAAATTCCCTGCCCTGCACAGATATCTAAATACCTTTGAGGGTTTGTGCCCTAGGTCCTTCTGCACTTCAACACACTATTTGTGACATGGAGAATAATACGATTTCCTTACATTAGCAGGTGATGCAGGACACATATTGGATTAAGCATTGAAGTCACCGTGAATTAAGATTTTCCACTGCACATTTCATAGGGTAAGATACCCTGAACAAATTAAATAGGTATTAAAATCTCATCATCAGTCTTGGATACACATAAGCATATAACCAAAAAAACATTCCCTGACATTCACTTGTAACTGTTGTCTCCTGCTTACGCAGCTCAAATACCAGAGGGCAACTATCAAATGAACAGATTAAAATTGTATAATTTCCTCATTTAGTCCCTTTCCTTCAACAATAAGTAAAACACTAGGAAAAAGCCCAACAGCAGAGTTTCATTTACAATTCTCAGCCTTCAACCTGTGATACTGTGGACACATAACAAACTACAAAAAAGGCCTGCCTAATAATAAATTATTTAGTATTAACATTTCAAATATTGCCATCTCCTAATTGTAAGGCAATTATAAAAGGCAATTGAGAGTATCTTTGCAAATGTGTTTTGGAATTTGTAAGCAGTTACACTGACATAAGATTGATGCAGTGCCACTAAAATCAATTAAGTTGGACTGGCACAAAGTTGGGGAACAATCACAATAGCAATGGGCAAAAGTTAGCAAGAGGGCATGCCCTGTTTAGGAAATATCAAGTATTACCTTAAACCTTTTTCATTCCCATTTTTCAAAATTCTAAAAATACTCTGTGACAAGGGGCAAATGGTCAGCTACAAACACCTCATGCCCAAGAAGCCGAACAGTTCAATTCAATAACCTGCTTGCTTCAGAATTAATAATCAAAGAAAATTAATCATTTGTTCTTAGCTTAAACCTTCGTAGAAAATCCCAGTAGCATCCACATCAAATCAGTGGCCTAGGGTTGGCAAGATTTGCTGGTGATTTAAGAGTCACTTTCTGCATGTTGAAATTGGACAACCACCAATAATATCAATCTTTCTTTCTTCTTTTATTTCTACCTATAAAAGATTTCCATAAAAACTGGACTGAGACAATAATTAAGTATATCCATAATTAACAGTAAACTAGCTGAAAAATGCAAATGAATACACAAGATGACAAAAAAAATTTTCTTTCAAAAATTGTATATTAAGTTTTTTTTCCCCTAAAGCTAATTTTGAAAGTGTCTGAACACATTCACTTAATTCCTATTTAGCCCTCTCTGAAACATGACATATCAGAACTTCTGGCCCATAGATTTTGGCCTGAGCATTGTACATCTCTTTCAGGCCAACCTTCACATCCTATCCATCTTCCAAGCAGATAACATCCAATAGAGAAATAGCTTCTATTCCTTAAACTAAAATCCAGGTTAAGTCAGCCCCAGTCACAAGACAACTGCCCATATAGTTCTTTTGGATCCTTGCCCTGAGACATTTCCCTCCCTAAAGACAAAGAAAGATCCTCTCCAACCCCTGGCCCAATTACTTGTGGTGTTCATCTCCTCCTTCTTATAAGAGATTGCTGCCAGTCCACTGCTGAAAAGTGGCACCTCTGCCACCCAGGCACAATATCTGTCTATACTGGTGTTATCTACGCCTGTGTAATCACGAAGCTGAAGGCTCCTCATCCCAAGGATGAGTATCTCTCACACTCATAAGCAATATCCAAATTAGATCCCAGAACAGCCCAAGTGATGCTACAGGACCATGAAAAGAGACAAGCAACCACCTGGCCTGTTTATAACTGAGAGCAGAAGGTGATAGTAAGAGTTCGATACTCTCCTCACTTCTGTACTGTACATTACCAAGATACAAACAGGAAAACTAAATATTTTGCTGTACAGTACGTAACAAGCAGAAAAGGGTCCACCATCTCTGACATGCTCTCGTCCCTGCCTTCTACAAATCTTGTAATCTAAGGTACAAGATACGTAATAAGCAAATGTAATGAGTGACAGAGAGTAAGGGAATAGGTATCAGATTTTAGTTTAGATTAACTGTACACAAAATTTCTAAGCAGAATAATCCTAGCGTTGAGTAGCACAACATTTATTTAGAAATAAAGGCAGTATTATTTTAGTCATGAATAAAAGCAGCTTACTCAGTCTCTGTAACTTCTACAGCAGCCTAAAATGACTAACACGTAGGTAAATTCTAGGAAACAGCAATCAGATAGTTGATATGCAATCTGTCCTAAAAAGAGTGAAGCGTGTGAACTTCTTTGCAGTCTAATAGACAATGTGAAATACTGTTGGAAAAGGAGAATCTCAAGTTTTATACCAGACTTTTCCACTAACTTATCAATAAGCTAGGCTAATGTCACTTTTTCTAGCTCCATTAGGCCATATACAGCACTGCCATAACGCAATTTGTATACTGTTTCATGCTGAGTACCACTGACACTTCAAATCCTGACCCTGCTCCAGTCCTCTGAGATCCTGCCATAGCCAAGTCACTTAGTAAAGTTTTGCAGTGCTCTCAGGAAAGGGAGAGGAGAACAAGGCAGTAAGAGGATGCTCAGGGAAATATGTAAGAAGAGTATGTAATGTACCGCAATGCACTCTCTCAGCATCCTGTGATGTGTAGCTCAGGCAACTTTTGAGGCAGAGAACACCTTTGTATTTAGCCCTCGGTAAGTTCCTCTTCCATTAATTTCTTTGATCTGCTCTTGAAAGCTGTGTAAGCCTTCAGAATTTATGTCATCTTATTGCAAAGGCTTCCAGAGCCTGATTACATTGGCTGAAGAACACAGAAGTAAAAATGAAGATTAAGTTTCTGCTGTAGGCTTATTTTCTCTGAGTGCTCCTTCTACACATTGACCATCTATCAGCCTTACTCGCTAGCTTCCTGATTCTGATGTATCTGAAAAAAAAAAAAAAAAAAAAAAAAGCTTTATTGTTCATCTTTATTCTGTCTGCAAGGTGTTTTGTTTTGGTTTTTTTTTTTTCTTTTTCTTCCCTGTCTTGTGCTTTTACATTTACCCTGCCAGAGTCCATCAGCCATGGTAGGATGTTTTCTTGCTTCTTACAGTCCCCTTATTTTGCTCTTTAACAATGCCACTTTCTTTCAGGTTTTGTTTTCCAAAACATTTTGATAAGTATGTTAGTTCTGGTTTTGTCATATGGTGCCCCTGGATAGTCACCACCCCGCAAGAAATTTACTTTGGTTTAAAAATAATTCTATATCCTTTTGAATGTTAAGTGCGAGCATTTTAGTTATTACTTTTTTGTTCAGATAAGCCTGTCCTTCCTGCATAGGCTTCCACTACTCCAGACACTAGCCTAACCGTGAAGAAACTGTTCCCCTTGTCCTTGTGGGGTCTCTCTCCCACACTCCCAGCTGCACATGAGATTTAACCTCTCTATCTCCTTGCCTGTGCTAGCTTGCAAGTGGAACCTGGGGCTGGAGATGGCAGAAAAGAGCCAAGTACAGTAAGAATCTCTCATTTCAACCCTCAAGTGGCCTGCGATTGTACTGGATATTGCCATTACCCCAGATTAACTACCAGTGTGCAGAATCAGCATAACTTGGTGAAATTGTTCATAAAGTACGTTATTACCTGGCATACACTGTTCCAGTGGAGCACTTGCTCTGCTAAGTGAAATACTCAATGGGCTGATCTAGGAAGTGCAGCAGATTATATTTCTTGCTCTCAGTAGTCAGTGTTAGCAATGGTTTTGCACTTGCTGACTTCAATTCAGAGAGCACAATTGCCGTCATTGCTACTTTGAGGAGCAGAACCAAACAGTGGCCACGGAAACATCATAATATGAGTTGACAACGACAGGACTAGGACCTATTTCCCTTTGCAATGCAAAGAAATGTCCAAGCCATGACACCAAGAAATTTGCCCTGTTTGTGCTAATTTTTGTCTGCCTTTTGATTTATTTGGAAGCAAATCTTAATCCTTTTCCAACCACCAAACCACAATATCCTCTGAAGATTTATATCGAAGTATTGCTAATGAGTTGTAGTCAGCTAAGTATGACACTACTGACATCTCAACCTACTGCTGTATGGGAAAAAAGGAGATAAAACATAGGTGTGCAAAAGCAAAGAGTAGTTTGATGCTTATTAGAAACAAACCACACTCTGAACTAAAGCCCATGCAGTAGCTTAATCAGCAGGGAACACAATGGCAAATGAGGGTAAAATTAATTCCCAGCATTAAATTATCCTAACATAAACATTCAGCAATCCTTCATTTGTTTCAAAACACTGTTTTTTCCCACCACTTTCATAGAACCAAATTATTACTAAAAATATTGCTATGTATTTGTTAAAAGCTATAAGTAGGATATAGTACTACAGGAAGGATTTGAAGAATACAGGCACTTTCCCATCACTACCCCTATGAATTTTAGACAACTTTATCAATGCTGTGTGCTGATTCAACTGCTCCTAAACAAGAAGCTAACCGAAATTCGTCCTGCTGCTTTGAACTGAGCTATTTTCCACACTCATTTCAAATGTGCTTTCCCTAAACAATCATTACAACTTCAAACTGAGCAAAGGAAGGAATAAAAGTTCAAACTCTCATTTATTTTGATTTAATGTGCTAAAAAATCTGTCATGACGCTTTGAATTCAAGAGCAGTGTTTGGATTAGAAGGGAGTAAATTCTCCCAACTAAATGTGACATTTGATAGATACTGAAATGGCATTTGTTAGGTAGTACTATCAGAACATAAAAAACACACAAAGGAAAAAATGGGGGAAACTACATTAGTGTCTGTACACACATAAAGTAATTCAAAATGTTCTCCTCCCCATCTGCTTTATTACAGCTATAAGCAGCTGAATAGACAGAACTGTGCTTTTTTACTTTTAGCCTATTGTATCTTTTATTTATTTTACTGTTTTTTAAAGTTCAGGGCTTGTGAACACCAGTAACAGCAATGACAGTAACAGTTCCTATGTAAGTTTTAGTCCTGTCAAACATGAACAAATTATTATAGTTGGGGGTCCAGACTTCTAAAGCGTTATTAAATTATGCTGAGTCTGTGCACCATAGTGCCTTTCCCTCCATCCTCTTACTGGTTTCACAACAGAGCTTTTTCCTATTATCAATTGATTTACACTATTTTTTCAAACACAGATGCTACCAGCCACCCTCACTCCCACTGTAGATACCTCAGTGGCCTAGAAGACATGACTGGGAATCTATAGGGTCCTCTCCTGCCAAGGCTGCCAGCCGGACACCTGGTAGTCATCTAAAACTGCCTACTTTTAGTCAGATGAATTTCTCCCCTTTCTGACTTTGTTTTAAGGATATTATCTAGAATAATGCCAATAATGCAGAAATCATTTAAAGCATTTTGAACTCAGAACTTCTTCATTGTTCAAAGAAATTTTACTTTCTAAAATTTGCTTAGACAGCTGTCAAATCAAGTTAAAATGTTATAATGGAAGCACAAGTCGATCCTTTGACAGAGTTAAAGAGCTACTCCAGAGCTTATGCTGTATTGTTTTCTGGGATTCTGCACTAAATACAAATTAAAATACTGGAAAAGCAAAGATTAGGGGATCCTTCCTGTACAGCAAAGTGTACTACAGAGACAGAAATAAGGAAATTGATATCACATAACAGATTAGAACAAAACAGTAATCTTTAATCTATTAACCCAGTTGCCTTGATGACAAGTCTTCAGGAAAAAAACCAAACAAACAAGAAAGTTAAAAAGTCCCATCCTCACAATAAGTAAGTCAAAGACTTTTGAGTCTCCTTTAATTCAGAATATTGTTTGCCTAATTTTTAATTCGCATCTCAAGTAAACAGGCTTGTTTTCATGATGTGCGCTAACAGCAGTCCCCATTAATGTAGTCTTTTACAACCAAAATACACCTATCTGCTGCCATTCAATATTACTTATTCATTTTACCTCTATGAATAATGAATATAGCTTACCAAATGTTGAAGAACTTTAAAATGCTTTATTACTCTTAAGAGCTTTACTATGCACTTAGGAAAAAAATCAGAGGTTTTTATTTTTAAATATAAAAAATATGATGCACCTTTAAGTACTTATTTGCATTTAACAATGCTAATATTGGTCCTTAATTCTTTCTTCTAGCAACAGAATCCCATGATTATTACTAATAACTCACAAAACCAAAGCATGGTTATATAACGATATATACCTATGTTATGCTGAAAAGATGGTTAAGAAATGGTGCCTCTTACTCACCATAATGGTTTCCATTGGCTATTCAGTCATATCTGCATGTATTTTATGTATTTATTTATTTATAGAAAACATCAATACCTAGTGGCATTCCAGACAAAATGCAGGTACAGGAGGGTGAGATTAGATGGCTTTTACAAAATGGTTCTAAGGATGATGCAAAGGAAAGAGCAGCCTCTGTTACACATATGCCAAGCTAAGTGAAGGCAAGTAGTTTAGTGCAGGGCTACGTGATAGCCTGATTTTCATTTATTGCTGGGTCTGCAGTGGAAAAATCCCAATGTCATTTTTGGAGCCTAAACTCAAGTTTGCAAGGATTGGCAAACAAACTATTTGCCATGCATTCACACTCTTCTTTTATTTTGGCAGTTAATCCTTACACACAGAACATGTATTTGGCTGGCCTGACCTTTCCCCAAGTTTGGGACTATCATGCAAGTTGGTGCTTCATTCAAGGAGATAACTATAAGCAATCACAGGGTTAGAACATCCCCCACCTGAAACACTCACAAAAGCACAAGTCCTTTAGAGATCCTTAAAATTATAATAGAATGCCACAATAAAAAGAATGCCTATTTGTGTTGTACACAATATTCAAATACTCTTGCAACATTTTTTTGCCACATTCATAGTGACTCTGCTGGAGTCCAGCTACTTCTCCCAGAAGGAATTGATGAGGTTTCTCTTCTCTTTCTATCTTACATAAAGACCAATAGTAAGATTCCTCCTGGACCTTTACCTTCTCCCAGTTTAGCTCTCCAACTCCATGTGATTTTAATATTAGGTTATTTTCACAGTTTATACCAGAAACACAGGTTTAAATCTTTTCCCCCAAACATTAAGAAAGCTAAGCAGCCTGTGAACAAAAGATTGAACCATTTCTATAAGACATAACTAATATTTTTGAAGATTGGTAATATCTGGGACATAACTATGCCATAATATATCTGCTCCTATCTGCTTCAAGTTAATAAAACTGAAGGAACCAAATGTCTTTGAGATTATTACAGATATTCGCTGCCAGTAACAATTAAGCCACAGTAGAAAACTTATGGGGAAGGAGAAAACTGTAAAATTAAATTTCAAGTGCATACAAACTAATCATACATTTAAAGCATATTCCACCAATACCATGATGTAGTCATTGCTCTACCATATTTTAATTTTTTTTAAGGAAATACATATATCTGATGAAGAGAGTTTCAATTAAAAAGTCTTGGCAAGACACCAAGGCTTAGTCCTTCAAAAGAGTATTCTTTAAAAGCTCAATCCCAGGCCAAAAATGTCACTGCAGAAGCAAAAGAGACAAGCATGCAAAGCTCTTTGCGTTTTAGGGAGATTCAGATAACATACAGGCTAAACTAAGGGGATTTTTAAAAAGCCCAGAGAAAAGATATGTTGTTTATGAAAGAGAAGCAGTCAGCAGTTTTCAGATTCAGAGCCCATTCGACTATACTAAGTTTAGAGACCGGTCTTTGCTTTGAAAATCAATGCAAACAGCCAGAGCTTCAGTAATGTAATAACAGAGCATGCATCCGTCCTCTAGCAAAACCATACAGGCACCTTCCACCTGGCCTGGGTCCTGCTCTGCGTTCACAGCCTGAGAGGTGGAGTTCAAAGCAGCACTGTTAGTGGTCCTTCACTAACATTTCCCAGCTGCTCTAGATGTCTGTCTCCAGTTATCAAAGCTAACTGGGCTTCTATACGTGATTCAACAGAAATGTGCTGTCCTCAGATGGTTTTGTCTCCTTTGTCAGAGGCTGGGACCATGTTAAGAGACAGGTTTCTTCTGTTGTAATGGTCTTTCAACAGAATTATGCTGCCTACTACCATTAAAGAAAAGAAGTCGTATGAAGAGTCACAACAGCCTTCTACAAACCTAGCATTTTAAGGATCACAAAGCCATACAGCACTTCCATCAGAAATCTGCAGGAATTGTTTTAAGAAAAGAGATAATTTAGCTAATTTAGTTACAGTCTTTACGGGTACAGAATTGGAATAACCATATTTCACTTTAACTTGCCATTTGGGGTGTCATTACTAGAGCAAAAATTGTCTTAGGAAGAATTAATTCTTAATCATATTTAAAATTAAAATTCACAAAATAACCCTTACTAATATTCCTAAAAGAATTCTTGAACTGCCTGAAAGATATATTCTCCCAATGACCACTATTACCAAATATATAAAGAGCAATAAATAAGGTGTCATTTCTTGGATTAGGGTAAAGCCCAGTACCTCAACAGAGAACAATACAGCTCTTTCCAATCATTCTTTGGCATATTCCCCTGTTTGTACCTTCATAACACATTGACTAACATGGTGGCTGGTTTTATATTTCTGAATAAAGCAATTTGCACTTCTGAATTTGTACAAACCTTTGGATAGCTTTAAAGAAATGAGGCTCTACATGAGCAACAGTATTTGTTGCAGTAACAATAATTTCTACTGTCATCTAAATTAATCAGGCTCAGTTGGTACTTTCTATTAAACTGTTACAAAAGGGAATCTTTTTCCCATTTAACTTTTTCCTCTTAAGGTGTAGGCAAATTTATTTCTTAGCCAGATCTCCTAAGGAAATGAGATTTATGCACTGAATCTCCATAACTTCAATGACTTGTAAATCCACTCGCAAATTTCAGTTAAATGCAATGGGGAAGTAAAAATCCCAAGGTATTGAAAATGCTTATAAACTTCATAACATGTTCAGGGAGAGAGGCCCTTGCAGTCCCCACTGATGGCAAGGAAGGCTGCAGAATGAGTTTAGTTTTCAGATATAAGTTCTACCTATTAAGGAGTGACTTGTGTTTCTAAATTTTTTTTAAAGTTTTCATCATCAGATGAGTGCTTAAGTGGCATCACGCTTAAGTGGCGTCACCTCTTTTACTGCTTAGCCAGCAATTGAAATACAGCCTTCATTACTAACTCAAGGGATTACCTGAAAGCCATTATCTGAAAGCATTCTGGCTGGCTATCTGAGCAGTACTCATGTTTTCAGTTCTGTTCTTAGCTGTCGGATTTCTGGTCCTAATTGAATGTGAACTGTCAAAAATTTCCTTATAAAGGCTACATGCTGACTGAGTGCAAAGGTGAACCCAAATGAACTATCACTTTTACTAAGCTCTCCAGATCAAAATTTTACATGGACCAGCAGGAGCTTAGACTGCTTCCACCATGTGCTCTCTGGATAAGCAGAGGATTTCTGCCTCCAAAGCTCCTTATCCAACCCCATCCACAAGCACTAAATGTGTTTCAGTGCTGTTTCAGAGGAAGGCTCACCCCTGCATCTTTGCAAACAGCCCTAGCTAATGCTTGAACAAAAGAGTAGCACTGACACGTGATGTAATTTCACCACATGGAAGAAAATACATGCTTAGTTCAACGAGGCTTCCAGGGACCTATCCAATTCCAAAGTCATCCCTAGAGAAAAAATGCCAGTGTATTTCATGAACAGCTGGATATGCTCTTCATCAAAGAATTTCTTTGCTATTTAAAAAAAAAAAAAAAAATATAACTGGAAGAATGGGTTTCCTCCAAATTTCTCTTTGAGAAGAGTGAACAACTTCTGTCACAGACTAATATGAACAAAAATCCATCCAGTTTATCCTCAAACCCTCAAAAGTCAGAAACACACCCTCACATACAGGCACACACCATCAACACAATGGGAAAATGAAGCCAAAACTTCATCAGAACTGATGGAAGCAGCTTCTCAAGTTTATTTTAATTGGAGTGCATGCTGATTCATGGATATTACTAGACAAGATGCACAGTTCACATTAGCCTCTCAGGATCTGGATATCTGAGTCTAAATGTGATGCTTCTAATTCTGATACCTCTTATCAAACCTTCTCTGCTGTAGACAGCAGCCTTAATTCAAAGGCGGCAGCAAAGTGACATCCAGCATGGTCCTTTTTCACAAAAGAAAAGGTTGTCCCAAGCTGAAATGTCTTTGGAAACTGAATTTATTAACATCCTTACTGAGATTTTCAAAGCATTGTTTCCATTTCAACCAGTAAAGAATTGACTTCAGAGAAAACAGTTCTAGCTGTGAGCATAATTAGGGCTGTAAGAATCACACTTTTTATCACATTCCCATAGAATGTCTTATATTCTAACAGACTAAAATTGTATTACCACTTAGTTTCAGAAGACCTCTACCTCACTTCAAAGCTGCCTTCTAGACCTATCAATATCAATTTCAAATGATTAATAATGTTCAGAAACATCTGCTGACTTCTATTAGTTGCCAAAGAGCACTTGCAATGCCAGCTCTTCATCTGCAGTTTTTGGTTAAGGTATATTCAGCCCTACATTGAGCAGATACGCCTCTGCCGCAAACTGCATCCTGGGGTAAAGTTCCCTAAACTAGTCTGTGTACTTAAGTAGTCTAGCATAGCAATAGAGAAAGACTGAGGCATTAACTTCAAACACAAGAGGTTTGCCTGTGCAAGCAGCAGTTCTAATAGCTAACCAGTATTTAATTAATTAATAAAACTTAGGGATCACCTCTAGAAAACCAATTAAATATATCTGCACTAACATTTAATATGAATTGATTAAATTCAAAGAAATCCCATGACTTCTACAAAGAGGACTTATTTAATAACACAAAAATGCTCATCAGTGGCTTAATATGGAAAAATAAATGACCACTGTATCTGAAGACAAGAACATTTACTGCAGGGTTATTCAGAATACAAAATAAAAATGGATTCCTAAAAACATTCCTTTAGACTAGCCACTATATTTTGTTCACTCTCTCTCACACAATTAACCTGGGAAACATTAGCGGTTTTCTGAGTCTTGATGGTTTCTTTATGTACCAATATATTTCTTACTATTGACAGTATGTCAGGCCAGTAATGTATGTTCAAGAGAATAAAAGCTATATTTGGAGGACAAAAAGAACAAACTGACAAGGGGAAAAATTGCAGCTACACAGGACTTATAAGAATATATGCAATATGTAACAAAAGAGGTCATGCTTGTTGGAATGAATTCTAAACATGATGGCTTTAAGCAAAGAGCTTACAGGAAAGTATAAGCAATGAGGTCACTAGTTCAGGAAAACACGCAGACTGAACTGTAAGCTATCCACTTTTCACTTTTCAGAGTGTTATACACACCACAACCAGGTTTTTTAATGGTCTTGATTCCTTTATTTTAAAGGATAAATTTATGCGCCCAGATTCCTACAGCTCATTTTGATGCCTAACACGGTGCCACCTTCCTTTAGTTTCCTTCTCCTAGTTTTCAGGTGATTTCTTTAAATATCCTTCATTTTGTTTGATTTCATTTGTGGTTTATATTCTCTTCATTTTCACCCTAATATCACATCGCTGTATTTACTCTTCTCCCAGATGCCTACATTATCTCCTCTATCACAGAATTTAGCTTTTCATCCTTAAATCTACTGATTTGCTCTCCAGTCTAATTCCTTTTTGCTTTCTGTGATGCAGCCTGACCCTTTTATCAGCTACCCCATCACTTTTCGGTCTTTCTTCTCTCTCCAAAATGACTCCTGAGAGACTCTGCAGAACTGAAGCAGAGATCCCCTGAAGATCATCAGTGTCTGGAGGAGAGAAATTACAGTTCTTGACATCTAAAAAGATCCTGTTTCAAGGCTCTTCACTTTTACAGAACCAGAAATTTTACAGTACCACCAGAGTACTCTGTAGTTGTAGTTGCATTTGATATTCTTTCAGGGAATCTCAGGACTTTAAAAATCCTTTGTGACTTGAAAATATAAGTAACTGAATGATGAGAGGTGAATTATTAGCCTCTCACAGCACAAAAGAGAGTCACAGGAGCCTGGAAGAATGAGGAACAACTAAAAGAAACCAGTCCTCAAAAACCAGACTATATGAACATATGAAAGCCTGCCAGTCAACTTGGTATGAAGATTTTTATAAATTTACCAGAGGATGGAATTTCAGTGTACGGTCATGTGAAATGTATTTCTGGTTATAATAAAGCCAAAGTTCAATAATAAGCCTCAGAAGTACCTTTAAATATGGGATATATTTGAGATTGCAGTTAGTTATGGCTATGTCCAAAGTATGGAGAGAATCTCCTGTGATGACTTAAGATACACATTAAATTATAAATCTACAGATGTCAATGAATATTTTCAGAAAATACATTTAATATCCATCAAATCAGTGCTGCAATTCTGAAGAGACGTTACTTTTCAACACTGAGAACAAAATCACCCTTAATCCTTGCCATAGCTTCAATAACTCAGCTGTTAATCACAGTGTTGTGACATATATTTCTCTATATAAAAGGCTGAAGTAACAAAAGGGGGGGGAAAGCCATAGTTAAACACATAGCTGATCAGAGATCTGATGGTTTAAATATCCCCGCTTGAGCTCTAAACATGACTGCACTTGTAAGTTCGCTTTCCTCACCCCCTACTTCATGGCATATAATAGCTAAGAATCAAAGCCTTTCATTTTATCATCTGGCCATTCATGGTATAATCTACATGCAACAGTAGTCTTTTAAAAAGTCACCCATACTAAACTAGAGGTACCAAGATAACATTTATTACATGACCCAAAATACCACTGGGCTATTTTCTACTTCAGAAAGAGAAAAGCAGACCAGTCTTGGGCATCATGAACACTTGCCAAAAATTAGATACAATCATTACCTTTTATAAAACCAAGTAACCTAAAAATAGAATAAAATGTTCATCCTGCCACGACTAGCCGACACATGCTGGGAGAGAACAGGGCTCTTTTGGTGTGCCCCAGAGCCACAGCTTACCAAGAAACCTGTTTACCTCCCACCAAAGCAAAAGGATGTAATAGAGGACCTTACCAGTATAAGCTTGCCCTTGGTTTTACATTAGGCGCTCTGATACTCAGAAAGAAAAAAACCCAATTCCTCAGACAGATTCAGTACCACTTACAGTTCCACAGTCAGAAACACATCAAGTCTACCCCAAAAGCAATAGAAAGAGCATGAATTTTAATGATGCTCACACACACATGCACCTCTTCTTCACCATATTAAACAGCCCTAAAATAAAGCACCATTAAAACTGCGTTTTCTAATCCACTTATGAAGATAAACAATTACTAATACTTCCTTTATCCTATAAACATCATCCTTAGTCTCTTCATCCTTCAAAGACTGACATAGACCTTTCAGGTTATATCGCAATGGAATAAGGAAAACCATACACACCATATTATGTTAACATAATAAAGTTGTCAATGTTAAATACTGACTACTGACATTATGCTGCTGGTCATAAACATATTAATTATTAAATGAGAAAATGCATAGATTTAATAATATATGCTAAATATTTACTTTAAATAGACATTTTAGAATCAAGTGTTTCAGAAAATGAAAACATGTAATTCCAAGCTAATATAATGAGGAGTATTTTAGGATATGGGATCAAAATCCTACCAAGAAAATACACAAGGCTTTTTTCAGAACTTGTTGCAGTAACTTCTGTCCCCAGGATCCACACCATGATTCTGATTTTCTCTCTCCTTTCAGGCTGCAGTGCATTTTTTAATATTCTGTGAATAGAGAGGAATGCTTTTCCTTGAATGTGCTTTCAAAAAGATAAAAATAGTTCATGTTATAAGACAATTTTTGACCCATGAATAATCATCCACAATACTCTCAAGGGGTCAAGTCTTGCATACCAACCAACAAATTACATCTCCTTACTAATATTGATTAAGATCATACGTTGATTTTCCAATTGGTTAACTGAATTGATATAGTAAAGTGTTGGGTTAGAGAATGAAGTAGAACAATGTGGAGAAAAAAATACTATCTCCGCAGTATAAATTAAAAGAAAAAAATGAAGACGTTAATTTACTTACAAAAATATTCTACATACTGTAGCTATTTTTCTACAAAAATTTCTTCCAGGTGACTTTCATCTTTAACTTTCATCTATAAGTTTATTAGGTATTAAGACAAAATATCTTGTGACATCTTGACACAATTTCCCCACTGTGCAAAGAATCTTAGCATGCTTTCAGCTCAGCATCACTTTTAATGTGGACTTCTATTTTACCATCTGTATTACAGCTAAACCAGGAAAGTGGTTATTAAGGTAAAAAATTTCCTTGAAACTTAATGATCAATAAGAGGAAAATCACACTTTTTTCTGTTTACATTCAAACTCCATTAAGTATCATGTTTTCAAGAGGCTTTTAACCTTCAGCTGGGGTTCATTGTTAGCACTGTCAGTTGAATTTTTCAATTCTCTCAAAATATTCTATTTACTGTATGCATTATTGCATCCTCCAAATGCATGCAGCATGGTCCTGACCAAATGACTAGATACGACATAGCAGAAAGGACTGCAAAAACTCCATGTAAAGCTTTCTAATCACTGTACTATCTCCTGAAAATTAATAAAGATCCCCTTTCAGCTGGAGGAATAGGATCTGTTGCTACTGCAAAGGCTGAAGCTACCCTCGACAACAACAAAGCGACAAGAGGAAGAAGTTACACGTGGTCTTTCAAGGTTAACACCACAATACCAAAGACAGGAGGAATAAATATAATCTCATCATTGCATTATCTTCTATAATACCACCTAATCTCCACGTGCACAAGATTTGAGAAGTAGTTTCTAGTTATGAACTGCTTAGGGTGCCAATCATTCCACTGTCAGCACTTTACTCCCTACCAAGTAACTGCAGACTCCTGCACTGGGAGGAAGCATCCCAGTTGTGCATGCAACACACCTAACGGCAGACCTCCCTCCTGGAGGAATATGTCCAAAAATAACATTGTGATGACTATTATAAACAGTTAACAGAGGTCATTGTCCTGGTTTCAGCTGGGATAGAGTTAATTGTCTTCCTAGTAGCTGGTATAGTGCTATGTTTTTGAGCTAGGTATGAGAAGAACGTTGATAACACTGATGTTTGCAGTTGTTGCTCAGTAGTGTTTAGACTATAGTCAAGGATTTTTCAGCTTCTCATGCCCAGCCAGGGCACCTGACCCAAACTGGCCAACAGTGTATTCCATACCATGGGACGTCCCATCTAGTTTAGGAACTGGGAAGTGGGGGGCAGGGATTCGCCGCTCGGGGACTGGCTGGGTGTCGGTCGGCGGGTGGTGAGCAATTGCCCTGCGCATCATTTGTACATTCCAATCCTTTTATTACTACTGTTGTCATTTTATTAGTGTTATCATTATTAGTTTCTTCTTTTCTGTTCTATTAAACCGTTCTTATCTCAACCCAGGAGTTTTACTTCTTTTCCTGATTTTCTCCCCCATCCCACTGGATGGGGGGGGGGGTGAGTGAGCGGCTGCGTGGTGCTTAGTTGCTGGCTGGGGTTAAACCACGACAGTCATTTAGGGTGCAGCATTTAAAAAATATAATTAAAAAACCCCAACATCTTTCTGCTACAGCAAATATGAAACCGGAAAAATTAAGGGTAAATGTTATTAATCAATATAGAAATGATCAACAGTTTATTCATTCATACCAAATTGCCTCCTTGAGTGAAGAGAGTTGGCAGAGAGGAGCCCTGAGACCAAATCGCTCAGCAATGTAAGTGGGATTTTTTGCCAAGTGTCAGAAGGAGAAAATAAAGTTTGCTACTTATCACTACTTGTTACTCCTTGTCACCCTTAATTTTCTTAGTTTTTCTTAAGGTTTTTTTCATTTCATGTAAAGTATAGGTTAACTGTAACTGAACACTAACTATAACTTATAGGACATGCCTGTAAGAGAACAACAACTAGGGCCTTCAAAACCAGCAAATGCTAAGCAATCTTAAGGGAAGTCACAGAGGAGTTCTTCTCCGTGAAAAAAATTCTCAGGATTAAGCTCAGATGTTTTATAGAAAGTGTTTAGTTACATAGCATAGCCACAAGAGGGAAGCTCAACCTACTTGTTAACTCTTTTTTAACTAGTTTATCGAAGGCCAAACTGCTCACAGGCTAGGTTCTGCAATTTAGAACAAAATCTCAGATTCATGACATAAAATTCAAAATGTTAGTCTATACTGGTGTCAAAACTTACAGTATAAAGACATCAGAAGAGAGGTAACAAACGTAAGACGAAATGTAAGCTGCACAGCCATGAAAATGAAGACACCAGACCAAATGAAGAGTCCTTTCGTAAAGAACTCAAATTACATCCAACCAAACTGCTAAATAGATGGTTTCTGGGATTTAAGGCAAGCAATGGAGCCAGGGAAGGACCTGGCTGAGGCAGAGGAGGAGCCACAGTTATTTAGCAAAGAGAGCAAGCGCCCTTTGCTTGAGCAAGAGGAACCACGGCAAGCATGGGAAGGAGCCAGCGGCTCTCACGCCTGCACCAACGGCTAATTCAGCAACCAGCTGTAACACAAAGAAATACGAGCTGTGGTGCAAACATAGGGTTCCCATAGACCAAGCTCCACCTGTTGACATGGGTGAAATGGAGGGATAAGTACACTGTTGGTTGTTTTCACCTCTAAACTACCAGCAACAGTTCTGCTGAAGGAGAGGCACGTTCAGCAATCCCATACAGCAAACCCGTTTTGCTCCTCTCCCGCGGGATGAGGGCTCGGCGCTGCTCTGGGAAATGACATTTGTGGTGGGTACCGCCCGCTGGGAAACAAGCAGGTGTCCTCCTGCACCAAAAATATACCCCTGAAAACAGGGATGCTTGCCAAAAGGAGAAAGTGAGTTTGACTGACTGTATCAGACAAGAAGGTACCTAAGTTTATACATCTGGAAAGGACTGCATATCCAGTTGATTTTGGTACACTCTGTTCCTTTTTATAATGCTTCTCAAAATATGGAGAGGAGCAAAAGTAAACTAAAAATTAGTGATTCCAAAATAAATGTCATTTTCCTTGAAAGTTCCCTTTCTGTAGATTTCAAGTTTAACAAAAATTAGATGCTGAAAAATTAAAAAATATTTGTCATTTACAGTCAAAAGAAGTTTTTATTTGAGTCTACAACTGGCCATTGCTTTCGTAGTGTAAGGCACAGGGATTTCACAACCAGAAATATGTCATCACGTAATGCTAAACTTAATTCACAAATTCTTTCTTTTTCCAGAATCACTGTACACACATTCAGAAAAGAAACACACCTTTTTCTAATTTGATCACGTATCTGGATAACATTTATGAAGGCTGCACATCCCACACTGCCACGTAGTGAGGATATATGCAATCAGCATTTTACCAGTGCTAATTTCTTTCTCCCTTTCCGAACAATGTCAGATACCAATTAGGTCTCTTTCTCCGAGACAGGAGCTGCTTCCCAAAGTTTATACCCGAAGGGTTTTCCTTGACTCTCAGTGCAGCCTGGCAGAAGTGACAGGAAATAACTAACCATTAAAACATGTTATTTTACCTGTCTTCTTTCTTGCCTGTAGCACTAAACTGCTTATCTATTACAAAACCATTATGTGGCTTAGAATATTTTTTTTCTATTTGTGCATATCAATCTCCCAAAGAGAGAAGCATAAGTTAAAAAAAACCCAAACATAAGAGTATGGTCTTTGTACTATCTTAAATATAGAAAGGAGAGCTTGCTACCGTCGGGAGTGCCAACAGATTTCAAACATGTGGTACTACTTTCACGTCATCTAACCAAAGTATTTTATAGCATTAACTGTTTTTACAGTGTCTCTTAAATATTTTGAAGGTTTAGTGTGCTTTCCAACTGCCAAATGACAGCTTAGCAGATGATTACCTGTTCTTCTCTCTCTGTTGGTTATTTCTCGTTCTTACCCCAAGTAATACTACTTTTAAAGCACTTGTAGCACTGTGTAAACATTACCAATTACTTTGCACCGCTGCAGCACCATATAGTAGCCCCAGCTCTGGAAATCATGAGCAGACATTCCTCCTGAAGGAATCCCGAAGGGCTGACCACAGCAGCCCCGCTCAGACAGTCATTAGGATGAGACGAAACGCACACGCTTCTTTCTGCACAGCATGGAAAGGGAACTAGCTTCACAACATATTTCTTACCAGTGAATCTCACTAAGCAGTGCCTTTGCATCACAGAGCAGCTTAATAAAAAGAGGACTATCTTGCACGATGCAGCTGCAGACAACAGCCCGCCTGGACTCAACTGACAGAGAAATTAAAACCATGCAGTGCAGACTAATGCAAAAAGGTGCATGCCTGTTTCTATCCCTAAACAAAGAACACAATCATTTTTAAAAAGCCCTTTTCCAAACCTATCTGGCAGCTGGATGGATGATCATTCAGGAGTTGCTTCATCTTGATGCTCACAAGTAGTGCAAAGACATTAGAGACGGAGCTGCAGAGTCCTGTGTAGAAGCCTATGATTAAGCAAGCTAATGATCTGAGATGATGATCTGTGGCAGAACTGGTTTGATTTTATTTTGAACTGGCTTTTGAATTCTCAAAGAAGTGTTTTGCATTAGGGGGTAAAAGGCCCTGGTAAGTAATTTTTGCTTGCTGATAGATGTTAGATGCCTCTCAGAAAGCATATAAATCCCCAAAATGCTATGGAAAGCCTGTGGACATGCAGATTATTACAGCTGGCATTTCTTTCAGTTAATGTATCCAACCAACAGCAAAAATCACAGAATAATTTTAAGGTTGAAAGGGACCTTTGGAGTTCATCTAATCCAATGCCTTACTTTAAGCAAGGTTAACTTTCACACATTTTCTTCTTTTTCTTTACTCAGCATATAACAAGAAAATATTTAGTCCATTAAAAGGTGCTGGTACAAGTGCACAGGTGCCTAGCAAGGGCTGAAGAACTTAACAGGTGACAAATGTCAATTTCTACAGTGACAAACTTTACTGGAGTTTTTTTACTGCATTTTTTTTACTCCTTAGAAAAATTAGCTTAACGTACATTCCTCATTTTTGTCCAAGCCAGTGGCTTCCTTCTATTATGGAAGTACTAACCAAACCCCCCAGAAGGCACCATGCTCCACAGGGCCAGCAGGAAGAGAGAACAAAGATCCTGTGGAGGTGCAAAACTAAGTGGAGATTTCAGAAATACTGCAATGGGTTTTCTTACCACAAAAAAATAAAATAACAAAAAAACTCCAGCAGCTTGAAGCATCCTTGATTTTAAACATCTGTGTTGCAATCTGTACCACATGGGCAAAACAAAGGGATTCAAACAAAGATTTGTCAGTCAGGACCGTAGCACCAGACAGCAGTATTGTCAGTCCAATTTTATCTCTTGCAGGACTGAAAACAATGATGTGCATAAGTCAGGTCTCAAACACGGGTTTAAAGTAATGAGATTTTTAAAGCCAAAAATAGGTTCGTTTTATATGACATTAGTCACAGCAATTGTAGCCCTTACAACCATTGCAAAATGGGATATAGAAAACAAATGCTATTTTACTCACACAGAATATATCATTTGGGAGTTCTAAAAATCTAGAATACCACTAGTTTGAAATGCCTCAACAGTACCTTAAGGCAGCAAGGGTTCAGCTCCCCTAGGCTTCCCTTTTCCTCAACCACCTCGGAGGGGTGACGTTTCCCACAGTTCATTCTCCCTCGATGAGCACGTCACGCGCTACAGGAATTGCATGGCTGCGCATCAGACAATGGGCTCTGACCCAGAAAGAAAGAAGTGGCTGATAAGATAAACTGTATCTGTCCCAAGTTAAATACCAAGACGGCTACAGTGAACTTGTAGCATATTCAGCAAAAACATCATCCGGATTTTTTGGTAATTTATTTTTGCAAAGGATTTCCACCGTAAACAAACACTCTTGATGGACACTGTCAACAGTGCTGTTGAAAAAGGTTGGGCCAGACATCTTGATCATATTTTCAAACTTCTTTGTATTATTTTTTGCAAAAAAAGAAGCTGACAGGATTTGTTTGCCATTTCATTATTACCTCCATCTTAATTTTTGCTTATTATGTGGCTTACTTTTAAAGTCCTTATTAAAACCTCTTCTATGCAAAACCATTGTCCTTTGAAAAATTATATGCATGAGACAGTGTATAAAATCTTCTTTATTCTAACATCTATCTTTCCCACCCGTATCCTCATAAGCAGGCTTTACTTGCATTGGAATATTCATGGAGTATAAATAATAAAGAAAGCATGAAAGCCACTAGAGTGTAGGTAGAAAATTTACTCTCCTTGCTAGTTCTTAACTTGCAGTTAACTTTCTTACAACTGTACAATAACTTGAAGCAAAATCTGTCCTTTGAGAGAAACTGCTAAGCAACATTTCCAGCTAACAATGTGCTCCATCTTTTAAATATACACATTGTCACAGGATATTAATGTAACAGTCCCAATCTCTGATAACATAACACTGCTGGCTATTAAGAGCAAGAGCTAGGGTAGCTAAAGAAGTTCTTGCAAAATGGAAGCAAAGGAAAATTTTTGTGCTTAAGCAGATACTATGTGCAGGAAATTTTAATACAACTAATTTCCAGTTTCTCCCAGGTCAGTTCTCTCTCCACCAAACATAGCCCATTTTCCAAAATGTTGTTTTCGTTTACCTCTCATCAGTTGGGTAGTTTTCCACAGCCTTTTAACTTTCCTTTGAGCTTCTACACATCTCATGCATTTAGTAGATGTCTTGAGTTTAAAAAAAAAAAACAAAACAACACAAAAGTAAGAAACTAATATTTATGTTCTAAAAGATCTGGCTCAGTATTGGACAGTACTTTCCCCAAAACTGTTGTGTTTGTTCAGTAACTAATCAGCAAACATATAGAATCATAGGATGGTTTGGGTTGGAAGGGACCTTAAAGAAAGACCCTCTAGTTCCAACCCCTCTGACACAGGCAGGGACACCTTCCCCTCAACCAGGTTGCTCAAAGCCCCATCCACCCTGGCCTTGAACACTGCCAGGGATGGGGCATCCACAACCTCTCTGGGCAACCTGTTCCAGTGCCCCACCACCCTCACCGTAAAGAATTCTTTCCTAATATCTAATCTAAATCTACCCTCTTTCAGTTTAAAACCGTTACCCCTCATCCTATCACTACAATCCCAGTTAAAGAGTCCCTCCCTGTGTTTCCCGTAGGCCCCTTTGGTACTAGAAGGCCCCTATAAGGTCTCCCCAGAGCCTCCTCTTCTCCAGGCTGAACAACCCCAACCCTATCAGCCTGCGCTCATAGGAAAGGTGTTCCAGCCCTCTGCTCATTTTTGTGGCCCTGCTCTGTACCTGCTCCAACAGGTTCATGTCTTTCCTGTACCGAGGACTCCAGAGCTGGATAGAGTCCTGCAGGTGGGGTCTCATCAGAACAGAGTAGAGGGGCAGAATCACCTCCCTCAACCTGTTGGCCACACTTCTTTTGATGCAACCCAGGATACTGTTGGCTTTCTGGGCTGCGAGTGCACATTGCCACCTCATGTCCAGTTTTTCATCCACCAGTACCCTCAAGTCCTTCTCCACAGGGCTGCTCTCAATCCCTTCATCTTCATCCCCCACCCTGTATTGATACCAAGGGTTGCCCTGACCCAGGTGCAGGGCCTTGCACTTGCCCTTGTTGAACCTCACAAGGCTCACATGGGTCCACATGGGCCCACTTCTCCAGCTTGTCCAGGTCCCTCTGAATAGCATCCTGTCTCTCAGGTGTGTCAACTGCACCACTCAGCTTGGAGTCCTCTGCAGACTTGCTGAGGGTGCACTCGATCCCACTGTCTATGTCACTGATGAAGGTATTAAACAGTACTTGTCCCAATACAGACCCCTGACGGACACCACTCATCACTGATCTCCATCCAGAAACCGAGCTGTTGACCACTGCTCTCAGTGCAACCATCCAGCCAATTCCTTATCCACCAAACAGTCCATCCATCAAATCCATATCTCTCCAATTGAGAGAGAAGGATGTTGAGGGGCACCATGTCAAAGGCCTTACAGAAGTCCAGATAGATGACATCTGCAGCTCTTCCCTTGTCCACTGATGTAGTCACTCCATCATAGAAGGCCACTAGGTTGGTCAGGCAAGACTTGCCCTTGGTGAAGCCATGCTGGCTCTCTCAAATCACCTCCCTGTCCTCCATGTGCCTTAACATACCTTCTAGGAGGATCTGTCCCATGATCTTCCCAGGCACAGAGATAAGGCTGGCAGGTATCTTTCACTAGATCAGGTTGCCCAAAGCCCCAGCCAGCCTGGCCTGGAACACTTCCAGGGATGGGGCATCCACTACCTCTCTGGGCAACCTGCTCCACTATCTCACCACCCTCAGCCTGCCCTCGTGTGCCGTGTGCCCTGGCCCCTCACCATCTCAAAGGCCCTGGGCTGGGCCCACACCCCACACATCAGTGTCTTTCCTGGACTGGGGAGACCAGGAGGCGACAGAGGAGTCCAGATGCAGTCGCCAAAGCACCAAACAAGAGAGGAGGAAAGCATTTTTACTGTTATTTTCTTGGTTTATTGTTTTGGGTTTTTTTAAATTGCTTACTGCCCAACCTTGAAAAGAGCTCCTCTTGAGGCACCTAGAAGGGACCTTCATGCTGAAGGCCAGCACTTCTTCCTCGCAGAGCTGCAGTCTCCTGCTTCTCCAAAGGAACACTTGCCTAACTCCTTTGCTTGATCTGTTGCTATTCTTTGTGCACCACCGCAGAGGGTCTGGCTTCACCTTCAGCCACCCATCAGGCAACCTTCTTGTCTTCAGACTGGAGAAACCCCACCTCCAGGCCGCAGGGATCTCGGTGGTCCTCTGAGGGACAACTCCTGTCACCCCGGCACAGCAGCCTGGTGGAAGCCAGGTCATCTCATCCCCTTTTTGTGGGGCTCAGAGCAGAGATGGCACCCCTTCAGGAGGGGCGGGGGTGAGGGGTGGAATGGGAAAGACGGGCTCACCCCACCCATGGCACTCAACAAAATAATTGTTGGTGCTGGGAGATGGAACGGGTGAGCCCACTGGATGGCCACGCGTGGAGGCTGGGCCTCCCGGCTAACGGCGGGTGCGGTGGCTGGGCCGATGGTAGGGCGCTGGCCGGGTGTTCCTGCGACGCCGCTGCCACGGGGTCATGGAGGGGAGCCCTGGCACGGTGTGGTGGTGCCAGGGGAGCCACGCTGGAGGTGGATCCACTTCCATCGGTTCTTCTTGGTCTTCCGGTGGATCCACCTCCATGGGCTCCACACCATCAGCCACATGAGCAACGGCCACCGCTACCATGCGGCTGATGGCGTCCCCCCTCCAACGCTTCCTCCTCTTCCTCCACCCCTCCTGCAGCCACCTCTCTGCCTTCCTGCGCAGACGTGGGCAGCCACTCGCCTCGCTGCTGTGGGTCCTCTTTCTTCCAATCACGGCCAGAATCCGAGTGCCTCAAAGCTCAGCGAACGGTGGGCCAGCTGCCGGAATCCCCGTATTTATAGGGTCCAGAACAATGGGCAGTGATGAGGTACCTCATGACATCAGGAGGCCACTGTGATGTCAACATGTGGCCAAATAGGGCTGTTCTGGGAGCTGGGGGGCCTGTGGCCTGAAAGATGTCCTCAAGTGGGAGGAGGAGGAGGGTCGGGGGGCTGAGGGACGCTTTTCTGGGGATCGCTCCCCTGTGCCCTTCTGCTGCCCCTCGGGCACAGGCACTGCCCTCCACCTCCCCTCATGTGCCTGGGCTCCAGCCTCCTCCTGAGCCCAAAACTGGATACAGTACTCCTCATGTCTTACAAGCACTGAACAGAGGGGCAGGGTGGAAAGAGTGTCAGCTTCACTGTCATTAATATAGCCCAGGATGCAGTTGCACAACAGAAAGAAACTACAACATATAGTTAGGATCCTACAGTTGTACAACACTACAAACAGACAAATTGTTGCTAAACCTTCAAAAATGCATTATTTGAAATACAGCTACAGGTTGTAATTAATATTAGCTATTAATATTAATAAAAATATATAGAAGGAAATTAATAAAATCCAACAGACAAAAGATTGAGCAGCGTTTTCCCCTTGGGTATAGTCTTTAGTAACAGATTCAGTCAATCATTCTCTGAAGTTCTGCCATCAGGACAAACAGAACATATGTCCAGGAAATTTAGGATGATAGTGTCTTGAAAACAAAGAAAAGAGCATTTCCAAAGAATTCATCACTCTATCCAGCATTTAACAGATGCCTTTAAGTTTTGAGAGAACCAGAATCAAGGACTAGAACAAGATGCTCTGTGCATTATTCTCTCATCTCCCTTGTTGAAATTCCTGCCTGTGTTAATGTTGGTAGAAGCTTTTATGTTCTTATTAGCACCACTGATTCAAAGTGGTTTGAAAGATAGTTTCCACAATAGTTGTCCAACCTAAGGGGGAATTCACACATGCCTCAGAGGATGTTTTACTACCTTAAGACAGAAGCAGCTCAGAACACCTTAGAACACAGAAGCTTAACACCACTTAATATTTGCTGACCATAACAACTTTCCTTTTTCCACAAACTGACATTTTAGAGACACACGGGCCCAGCATCTTCACCAGTTCCAGTGCTAATAAAAGTCGGCTGCATACAAGCCAAGGAAAGATGTACAGAAAATATGGGTTACTAAATTATTCCTAGCCAGGTGACATAGCATTGCTCACCTGGAAGCATGTTTTGATGGCTTTTCATGGTCTAAGCAGGTAGTCACCTCTGAACTCTAAAGATGGACACTGAAGATTCCTGTGCAAGTCAGCCTCAAAGGCAAAGATTTCCTAAATATTTCTTGCACGTGCACCATAGGAAGAGAAAGTAGTTTCAGAAGTGTGGTGTAAGAAGAGAAAGAAGCTGACTATGTAGAATAGGAGAAGAAAAGCAGCAGGGTTTTTTTTTTCCCTAACAAGACTCCATTACATACTTCTAATTATATTTGCTCAGAAATAATATAGGTATTTATATTCAGGGTGATAACAAAATTACAAAGGCAGTACACATTGCAAGAAATGTTTCCATAGCTATTTCAGTGTTCTTTCATAAGATGAATTATTAACATCAGTATTACTGTATTTTTGAAGGCAGGGGGTGCGGAATCATGACTTAACCACCAAAAATATGGAAATGCTGTGCATATTTGCAAGCAACGGTCTTAAAATGGTAGCAATCAAGCAACACTACCTCATGTTTGCAATTATTAAGTTATGCATTATCCTATCAAGGAGGAACAATACATGATTTTAATTCTTTCTAACCCAAATAGTTCAAATTTTCAATGGAAGTACCATCATGAGTTATTTACAAGCAGGTCATACAGAAATTCCCTCGCCAAAATTATTCAGCAAATATTATGTAAATAACTTGGAAAAGCATCTGGCTCAGAGCTACCAAGTTTTGTACATGGACGTCATTTTATGCAAATTATCTCGTAAACACATCAGTATGTTTCAAAATAAGACATATCAGTGGACAAACTGTTCTAACTTTACAAGTTGTGGCAGATGGCAGGATGCAGAATGTCTGGAGCCTGCCAGATAGATGGCTTCATCTAGAGAGGACAGCCTTGGAAGGCGTGGCACTAAGGATGCCGATGACCATTATTTCCTCTCCCCTGTCATCCTTTTCTGTTTGTACCTTCCACATCCAAATCCAGTAGATTCAGGTCTCAAGTTTGCTGCTGGAAAAAGGATGTTCAGACCTAGCCTGGCAGCCCAGGTGAGACTGGACATAGGAACAGATAAATGCCTCAGCACAGACTTATAGCTATTTTCATCAGCTACTCTCTGACAAAGACCAAGGGCATCTTTGGGGGGGAAATACAAGAAAATAAGGAAATAAGGCAGGTCATCTTGTATACCCTACTTGCTTCTGGAAATCTGCTGTTTGGAAGCCTCCTGAACCTCAGATGACCAGGCTACTGGACACTCTGGCTCTTTTTTTTTTTCTCTCCGCAAGTACATAGAATTACATTCTGACCTCTTAGTTTAGCCCTCTACTGCATCCTGCAACAGTAAATCCCACAATTTAATTAACTATTTTAAAGGCAAACCAAAACAGAACAACCTCAAAAGCTCCAAACCTTTGTTGTAACAGTATTGCCCAGGAACTTCCTATCAAAGTCCCAGGAAAAGCAGCATTGCCAAACAGAAAAAAAGATTACAAATGGAAGTTATCATACAATCATAGAATATCTGAAGTTGGAAGGTACCTAAAAGGATCATAAAGTCCAACTCCCTGCTCCTCGCAGAACTACCTAAAACTAAACCGTATGACTAAAAGCATCACCCAGATGCTCCTTGAACTCTTGACAGGCTTGGTTATGTTCCACATTAACACCGCACATCTATATAGTTCAATTTTTTCATAGCCTCATGCAGCAGACAGACAGCACTGGAAGTATTAAGCCTTGTCAAACCAGCTACCAGAAGAAAAATTCAGTTTCCAAACCAGCCTGCTCCCAACAAGCTTTCCCCAGTCTACAGAGACCCAAATGTGAAAGTCATAGCCACTCCTCCCATGAAGGTGAGAGGGAAGAGCAATCTTTGTCAACTCTGCTCTGGGCACAGTTGATACCTGTTGAGCTGCACTTTTCTACAGCTTAACGGAACTCTACTCCTCTCCCAGATGATCTTAATCACAACATCAAAACCAGATCATTTGTACTACTTACTCCCCAATTTAAAGCCTCCAGTTCAATTACTAGTAGCATCATCTTTTCAGTACTGTAATTCTGACTTGTGCTGGATCTTACTATCTTGAAGAAAGCAAAAGCATGCAGAGAAAACTTTTCACCATGCCACACCTTAAGATGAGCATTTGGAGAAATATAACATATTGGCTGTTCCCACTCAGGACTTGCTTGGCTCTGAGTATGCATGTGGAGAGCAGGGTCTACATGACTAGGTTTGCTGAGGAGGTGGTGAGGAATGGGAGAAAACACAGCTAAGCATGCAGGATAAATTTTGCAGCACTTTAGAAGTTACCCCTTTTATCTCACATCAAAGACACTCTTAACACAGGAGGTCTAGAGGACAAAGAGGAAAGAAGAGTTTGTGTCCTGGAGGAGCAACCTCCTCTCAGACCTCTTGGAGGGGAAAAGCATTTCAAATTGCAATGAAGTCAAAAGGCTCCATCCATCCCTTAATAAATTACTTTATACAGAGATAGAAAGTTTGTAGCTAGGGCCCAAAAGTTCTGCTCTTTTTAAATTTTTATGTCAATGCAATTTCTTGCTCACATGCACTCAAATTACGTATGCTCTTAAAATACGTAACAGTAGTGCCCAGCACAGCACTGCTTTATTCAAAAAACTGACACACTTAGAAACTGTTAAGGACCTTCACCTTCTTTCTCATTCTGTGATGCAATATGTCACAGTACTGATTGCAAAGGATAGAATTGATAGCAATATAAAGAAACAGAAAACTCAAGTTAACAAAAGCTCTAGCATCTGAGTACTTATCTCCTAGTAGAGTTTTACAACTTGTATCCCACACAGCTGCTGCCAACAGCTACAAAGGGAATTAGGTAAGAAGGAATTTTTCCAAAAACTTCCTGTACTTTGAAGCCAACATAGCTATCATATGCCATTTCTTAAATCCTTCTTTCTGAATGTCTGACAGCAGCCACTTCTGTTTGGCTCAGAAATTACCTTAAAGAAAAAAAAAAAGAGACTAATTTCCTTGTAATGGAGAGCAGCACTTTAATCTGATGACTATCAGCTCTTACTACCAATTTACTGCCTATTGCATCCAACAGCCTGCATAGGGAGGTTTCATTTGGATATATAGCATACCTTAAAGTAATGAAGGCCCATTTTTATCCATCAAAAAAATTAATTACAGGAAATTGTTGAAGTCTTTAAGATCTTTTCCCTGACTCTTCAGCAACAGCTCTAATATTTGATTACTTTTCATATTTATGTTTATCGGATGTTGGTTTATATGCATATAGGAGCATTGCTAGATGTCTTCTATCATATTCCAGGAACGCACTACTTAGACTTGGTCTAAGTAAAATCCAGTTAACATTTTTTATCTAATGATTTCTGACTAGTCATGATAAGTTATAGGAAGTCACAAGCATACTTACTCCAGGAGATTGGAGTTCCATGGCAAAAATAATAGCAACTGTTACCATGTTTATTTCCATGTGGCAAGGCAAAAGAAGAAGCTGTATGATATGTTAACACACTGGCTGTTTCCCAACATCCTCTTGAACACATCTGTTGTATCTTTTCCCTGCAAAAATACTTCTACAAGTAGAATCAGCACTTCCATTTCTTCTTACATTGCAACTTAATCTAGCGCTTTTGTTATTGCCCCAAAATGGATTCTAGCAAACAGCCTCAATATCCTAACACAGCAAACATACCATCCTTAATTTTCTTTTTAAACCAACAAGCAAGGTCAATCTAATGTTTCCAAGAAATTGCAATTCCTTAGCCTTAGTGCACTGCGCTGAGTATGCTTGACAAATTGTCTCTGCTTTAGTTTCTATAAAACCAGGATAGGTCAATAGGATATGTAACAGTTGGTAAATTATCTTCTCCTGGCACTATAACAGCAACAACAAATAAACTACAAGAATTATGAAATTAGTTGCTTTCTTTGAAAAAGCACCCCAATAGACTTCTGCTTTTCCAGTGACCTAACAATATATTATTTATATAAACACATTTTTAAAAAAATAAGAGTTTCAGAACTGGTCAGTTTAGAATTTAACAGACAGTACAGCACCAAGTGATGCAAACTAAATAACAGGTGATGGCTGGAATAATACAAATGTATATCTTTCAGACACTATTAAAACTTCATACATATCCCTTAGGACCAGATTAAAAATACCCATATGCTCAGAGGCCCTTTAATCTATGAATACTTTATCAAAGTCACCAAGTTTTATACAGAATAAAAACCTTTCTACAGAACAAGGGCTTCCCAATTTGCCATTCCTACACTTTTATATCTATTACACAAGAAACACAGGAAGTTCTGCATCAAATTTTAATTAACTTCAGCTGTATTCACCTCGAGCATTTTGGAAAAAGAGCTCACTTGCAGTCTCCTGGAAAAGCTTTTTTGAGATAATATTTGCAAAAGCTCTCAAAACCTAGGTGTTAAGCTAATCTAATAAAACATCCAAAGCCCCCCAATTTAAAAAAAAAAACAACATATTGAAAATGCCACCTTGCTGATAAGTAGCTTCACATAACCTTGACTTATGTAAATAATTCACACTAGTATGCAGTAAATAGTTTAAAAGTTCCAGGGGGTTTATAAACTCTTAAGAAAACTAAGCATTGTTATTAGAACAAAACATTTGCTTTTGCTTTTATTTTCCAGCTTCTTTTCCCAGTTCCCTCTGGGTGGGATAAAAATATTCTAAGCCAAGCTGCAGTTAGTTACTAATATGACTATGCATACCAAAGAAAAACATATTCATTAAAACACATCTAGCTGTAGAGATCGTCCACAAAGCAGAGATCTATCACAAGTAATAAAATGCTAACTTCATATAATTACCTTAATGAAAGTAGAGCTGCATTACACAAACTTTATCTGCAACTGAAATTCAAACTCTCATTTCAATACATTTCTATTATGTAATGGTTTTAAATTCTATCATTAATTCTGCTTGCTTTCTGCTGTTAAATACTCATACCAGTGTCATAGACGCAAACTGAAAGTGGGTAAAAATCTTAGATGCATGCAGGTAAAGTAGGGTTTAAGCTGGAAATGAAGGAACATCATACCACCCATAGCCAGCAAGGCCTTTTTATGCAACCTCAGCTCCCCTTAGTACACCCATTCGGCTTTGACAATTACTCCTAATAGGTCTAAAAACCTGACAGTATTAGTCAGAAAAATTAAATTAGTCTTTACCAAACTACTTTGATATTAGTTATTCCAGAGACAGATCGTTAGATTAATTCTGAACCATTAAAATGCTTTAGTAGTCACTGGGAAAGGGTGAGACAATTCACAATTTATTTCCATGGAAGCCTAATTAAATTACATGGAGTTATATATCTGATTCTGAAAGGGCAACAAGTCAATGCTGTGTGCTTTTTAAAGAAAAAAAAAATTCTCTCATCTCCACTTCCTATAACAGTCCTCTCCAAATTCCACAGAGGAAAAAATCTAATTGTGTCACGTGATGGAGTCATGCACTTCACTCACAAGAGAGAAGCAACACTATATTTTATTGATATAAGACAGCAACTTAACAAAGTTTGATAGTAAATGCGACAGTGGTTTGACAAGATTCGATGGCAAGGTCACTTGAGTATTTACTGCACAGAAGACAGGGTCAGACAAAACTGTCAGGGAGACCCCCCTGTCAAGCCATGAGGTACAGAAAGGACCCCCCTTACATTCTAAACCCCTTCTCAGAGGGGAGTTTAGGTGAGGCTGGATCCAGACTTAGTCCCAGACTTGGTCAACGGTTTCTGTCTAAAAGGTTACATGCGTGCAATCAATCCTTTATATCACTTAGCTAAGATTTCAAAGTTTCAGCGCGCTTATTCCCAACTCACTTACCAAGTATATAGCATGATAAGGATCCTCTCAACCTCAAGGAGTAACCTTGAGAAGCATCCCTACTCGAGGGGAGATCCTGGTGCGCAGCCCACTGCCACGCAGGAGAGCTCGACGGGCCCTGGGTTGTCCACTATTTATGGAGTAAGATAATTGACTTATAGTCATACTTACTTACCGATTACAGAAGTTAGTTTCTTCCAAATCTGGCTCAAGTCAGACACTGAGCAGCACTGTGGTTAGGTGGGCAAATTGTTCAAATTAGCCCTCGGCTGTTGTGTTGTTATCTGTCTTCCCCGAATCCACAAGACCAGTCGAATCCACTTGAGCAGAGTTATGGGAAATAAAGGTCGGGGAGGGGAACAACACAGTGAGGAGCACACCGCCACGAATTGATACAGGCATGTAAGTGCCTTTATAGTAGTTTGTAGAGAAACTCCTATTTTTCACAAAATACTTGCCAAAAGAAAAAAAAAAAACAAAAAACACCAAAAAACCCACAACAAACCCAAACACCAAATGTTGTGGGCTTTTGATCTTCCTTTCCAGATAGGCCTAAAAAGATAAGACCCTACCCCGGGCCCTGTAAGTTCTGAACATAAGACTTCATCTTTATTTGGACCATACACTATTTACATGCAGGCTTTTGCTTATTATTGCATTGTCTTCATAAGCTTCCGTAGCCTTTTTCTTCAGCTGTGCAATTGGCTGCCTTCGTTACTTTCGCAAATATCTCCATGACATTTCCTCAGAGACGCGTGCCAAAACGTGATCTATCATTTTACAAATACCGATGGTTTCCTAAGAGCTAGAAGATACAAATTAAACAGTCCCCACTATAAACTAGTTCTGCTAGGTTTCAATATCATTGCCACTGACACTACATATCCAAATTAAGGGTTTCCATTCTATTACTCTTCTGGGAATAAAATAAGCATCAAGAGACTCTTAAGTTCTGTCATGTATGCAGGAAATATGGACATATTTGCCTGGCGAGTCACTTGATCAAATTCAAAGGCTAGTTTATGAGACCAGCAAAAACCCACAGGGGGTAATCCCTGGCATCGTTCAGCAAGCTATATAGACCCTTAACACTGCATTGGCTACAAGGACACAAAAGTAAGCATCTCTAGACTTGCTCCTAACATTTTCCATTTACTGATGACTCGGTTAATAAAATCAAGCTTCTCAAATTTTGTTAGTTTTCATCCAAAGACATGACAATCTCTCTTCTGGTTTGAATTCAGGTGTCTTTTGGAAAGCAGCTTTGAGTTTCAAATATATGTTCTATTTTTCTGCTTCTAGATAATTTCATATGCTTTTTAGAGTGTTGTGCTGTTGTCATGGTTTAACCCCAGCCAGCAACTAAGCACCACACAGCCGCTTGCTCTCTCACTTCTCACCCCTCCCAATGGGATGGGGGAGAAGAATTGGGGAAAAAAAGTAAAACTCATGGGTTGAGATAAGAACAGTTAAATAACTAAAATAAAATATAATAGTAATAATAATAGAAATATAACAACAATAATAATTGTACTAAAATGGAATATAGCAAAAAGAGAGAGAAATACAACCCAACAAAAGACAAGTGATGCACAATGCAATTGCTCACCACCCGCTGACCGATGCCCGAACAGCAATCCGCACCTCCCAGTCAACTCCCCCCAGTTTACATACTAAGCATAATGTTCTATGGTATGGGATACTCTCTTGGCTAGGTCAGGTCAGCTGTCCCAGCTGTGCTCCCTCCCAGCTTCTTGTGCACCTGCTTGCTGGCAGAGCATGGGAAACTGAAAAATCCTTAGCTTAGGATAAATGCTACTTAGCAACAACTAAAACATCAGTGTGTTACCCACATCATTCTCACACTAAATCCAAAACACAGCACTGTACCAGCTACTAGGAAGAAAGTTAACTCTATCCCAGCCGAAACCAGGACAGCTGTATGTTGAAATTTTAGTGGTTTTCCAAAAAAAATACTTACAGTAGCTAAATACAGACCAGCTTACAGAACAGAAAAAAAAAATAGCTCACAGATGGTAATAACAAGGTATGGAATAAGCTAAGGTCCAATGACAGTCCACCTATTAATTTTCATCCAAGTTTACCCATATATAACTGGGCCTTTTATTACCACATTAAACAAATTAGCCAACAGAAGATGCTTATCAAAGCTTCATCAGAAATATACACTATGATTAGTTACCCAGAAATGAAAGAATTTTGATCTGGATAATTCTGTTCATTATTTCAGTTTTGTCTAATATACTACTATACTTGTCATTAATTCACTGAAAGTCAAAACCACGTGTTTCAAACAGAAATTTACATAGTGATTTGAGATTTTCTTTGTACCACAGCAGCCATATCAACCTTACATTTATTAGAACATAATTCTCTGAAATGGTGAATTGTTTTGCATTTTTTTAGTTACTGCTGGCTAGCTGCATTACAATATAATATTAAAGTTTGTAATTTATATTACAAACATTAAGCTGTGTTAGCCCTCAAACAGAGATTAACTGCTTTTCTCATTAAACTGTTTTTTGTTTTGGTGAGTGTTGCAAGCTTGTAATAAAGTCAGAAAAACTTTAAATGAATGGGAAGTGCAATACAGACAATGAGTAATGTTTGTAGATATCTTCTGCAATCATTCATAATGCAGGATCATTTTACTTTGAGAAGGTTCTCTGTCATACTAAAACTGTCAAATTACTCCAAAACACTCATACCTCCAGACTCCCTTAGACTCTTAAGGATTTTTTTTATTATTTTTTTTTTTAAGCTAAAGAAACTAAGCTAAACACTGACACTATTACCAGGACTGCATCCTTACACCTACAGTTCCCCTGTGGTTGTGTTTCCAGCTGACATGTTTTAATAAAATAAATTTCCAAGATTCCTAGTACAAAACCCAGGAAAACATCAAAGAAGAGTACAAACAGGCAGGTTTTAATGTCAGAGCCCCCTAAAAAAACTCCTAGTCATATGAGGCTAAAAGAATAAAAATTAAGAAATAGTTTAGACAGGCATATCTTTTTCTACATTTAGTGCTACACAATTTGTTATTCCTTGTTATATTAGCAGTCAGGAAAAAGAAACAGTAGTAACTTTTTCTTATAAGCGATAAAAGACCACCACTGTGCACAATTTAGTCATCATGCACATTGCTGTCACTTTCAAAGTTACTAATGGTTAATCACAGAAAAGTACTGCAAAACGTTAAATGCTAATAGGGACTGGTGTCCATTTCTCCATGGATAACTTAATTTGAACCCCTTAACAAACTTTGCACTGACACCAAGTAGTTTACTTCATATTTTTGTTTCAGATTACAGTAAGCTTCCCTTCAGGAGTATCAACACAGCACTGAAAGCTAGGCTCCAGACATTGTTTATCAGGACATATGAACATGAAAATAACCAAAAATCAGGTCCTGAGCTGGAAAGTCACAGAAACAACGTGTATGCAAACTATTCCAATGCCATTACAATTTCTTGCCACCTAACATCTGCCACACAACTCACCCAAACACCCAACTTCACTTTCAGATCCACCGACTGTTTTCAGTCAAACCACTTCTAGCTCTACAGCAACCTGCCCAAAGCAGAACCCAACAACGCAAAATCTGAACTTCCAAAATCATCATTCAGTGGACACAGTCACAAGATCTTTGGTGACGAACTGCAGTTGTTTGGCATGGTAATAGGAGAAAGCCTACTGACCAGGAAAAATCCTGAGAGAGAGTCAGAAGGCTGCTGGAAGCAGTGTGCTCCGACTCCATCATCACCAACAGCTGCCAAGAACCCAATAAAAACTAGGGCACACAACAAGGAGTGGAAAGGAAATGCCCATTTTGCCATCAAGGCAATCCTTCCTAATTTTTTAGTAGCTTGGAAAATTAACAGAATATAGCAGCCTTGGAGACTGCATGTTCCACAAGAAACAATATGGATTGTCATGCTATACTACTTACAAAATTGTTACTAGTACTAGAGGAATGATCTGCCAGTTGGACAGCCTTAGCCCACAATAAAATGCAACGTGTGAAATAAAGTCAGCTCGAGGCACACAGGACAGCATAAACATAGCTGCTGTTCTAGAATGGTGCAATGCACTCCTGGCAATGAAACCAGCTATTTCTATAGAAAATGTTTAGCAATTTGTTTGAAGAAAAAACCCAAAATCCTCCTCCACAGAGATACACACATTCCGTGCTAGTTTGTTCAGCCAGAGCACTTTCAGACTGTCTTAGCATGCGATTCTTCTGACCAACTTAAATTAGATTTTTGTTCACCTGGAATTTTCACAAGTCAAAACCTGTATCAACACACTGCTCCGTTCAGTCTTGGAAATGGATTTGTTCTAGTTCTCTTAAAAGTCTAGCACTGAAGCAAACCTTGTGGTTTCCCTTTGTAAGCAAAGGATGATATAAAGGACATTAAGAGTTAAGAAGCTCAGGTCTTTGCTGTTACTTACGTAACACATCATAGGTAGCATCTGGAGAGGAATCACAGATAGATCAAAGGATGAAATAATGAATTTTCTGTATTGCAGGAACAATTTTATTATCTTGGAGTACATATATTACACTGTATGTATACATACATATTATACTGGAGAACATGCCTAGTACACTATCATCTTTCTAATTCCTAAAAACAAGTCATAAGGTCGGTGGTTGTCATATAGTTCAAACCCAAACAGCCCCACTGCAGGTGGTCATTTTTCCCTGCGTTAAACATTGCAATGTACAAGAAATATTCTAGTAAAAGATGCTTAGAGACAAAAAACTCCCAAGACCACATCTGTCTAGTTGCCATTTGTTACCACAGCACTATTAGTAAACATCCCTTGTCACACCGTATCTATCTTTTAAAGAGAACATAGCTCTTCTTTTACACCTGCTAAAAGTGTTTCTGACCCACAGTTATCAGACTCTTTGCACCTTCCCATGTTCGTTCTCCTTGCAGTGCAGCATTAGTATCTCCATGGGAATAACAACTACCTCAGTGACATATATTATAAATGAGCTCTTTACCATTAGCGGTCTAAGTTTTATAGAAAGAACATATTCTATGAGGCTTTTATTTAAAATATTTGCACAGAAACAACCTTGCACTGAAGAGAAGCCTGAACAAAAGGCAGAGACACTCCACAAACTGTCAGGAGGAGAAGGGAACACCTTGTAATGCTTTGATTTCTAATTAGAATGCAAGCTGCTTGAGGCAAATAGCATATCTGAGCTGGTCAATTAAGAGTGCTGTTACTGTTCTTCCACTGTAAGACACCCTTGCCTTTGCAGAAGACAGAAAGTCATTACAAAATGGTTAATGCCTCAGTGTCTAGGCAGCTATCCTTTGGGAAACAAAAAATTATTTATATCAAAATACAGGCAACAGATACAACTAGAGTAATTTTATCTTCTGGTTTCCAGGGAGACAAGTGACCTCTATATGCTTCTCCTAACAAGCGTATCAAAGTCATATCATAGCAAGTAAAGCCATAAAAACCATAGGAAAGAAGCTCAATGCTACAGAGGCAATCACCTCCTCAAAACTGAAGTTAGTCTGAAGCATAACAGCTTGGGTAGTGTGTTTACCAATACAGCTTCACTACTGGTGTCAGTTCACAAGCTTCCTTTTAACAGGCCATTCATTGTAATAGATATTGCCAATCTTTGTTTTAAAGATGGGAAAACACAGGAAAGAAAGGCTCCAGTGTGGAAGCACAGATAGTATACTAAAACTAACAAATGATCCAGGCAGTAATCTAACTTTAGCACACATGGGACAAAACTTCCTGTGATCTGGAATCCATCCATTCTCAGTCCATCAGCAAGTCTTTGAAGCAAACATTTATGTTGTATCAGCAATTCTCTATTTTCGTCTTCCAGAATCTCAGGAGGATTCTGCTTTCTTCCTCAGCCAAGCTCAGGAAACTTACTGGAGCCCACAGTACATATAATCATATTTTCAATACCCTTCTAATCTACAAAAAGCAGATTTATTTTGGCAAAGCATACAGTTAAAGAGATTCTCTGTCTTCCCTCACTTCCCTATCAAGTATCACTCACACATTCACAACATAATAGGTAAAAACTGACCTAGCTTTTTCTTGGAGAAACTGCTTCAAGTTTCTCCACTTAAAGTTTACCATCCATTCCCAGGCATCTGCACACATTTTAACCTCCTTGTGTCCCTTACCCTCATTTTCCTGCTGTCTTTCTTCCACCTACTCATTTCAGGCAGAATGCTACAGTAACACAGAGACGGAGATGGTGAGCTGCAGGACTCTGGTGTGCTACTGTGAGAAAACAGCATGCAAACAGCAAGCCTGGGCTACGTTAGGACTAATTTCAGCCTGTCCTAATCTCTCACAGCTGACAGTAATAAAAGGAAACCAAGAGATCATCAAAACACATGAAAGCCCTAGATACCAGTTCTACTTTGTAATTGTGTAGTAGATGAAGAGGTTCTTTGTGGTGTTTCCAAGATTAGCTTTAGAGCCCTATACTACTTGTGTGGTAGGATGGGGAAAGTAGTTTTAAAAGATTCACAACTCTTGATGATAAGTCCTGCATCCTAAACATATATCTGGCCAGGGGCTAAGCAGAAAATTCACGAAATATGCTGAGAAAGTTTTGTTTCAGGAGCCAGAAAAAAAAGCTGGAAGAGACAGTTATTTTGGACCTGACTAATAAAGCATTTGAGAATATAAATGTGTGAAGGTGTTATGAATGAGATCATGAGAGGCAGAGCCCATGATTCTGAGGAAAATAAGAAGTGAGAGAAGCTCAACAGCAACAAGAGAGCTATAGGTCAAGCTCACAGATGCATTAAATGAAGTGCAATGCTAACAAACACAGGAGAAAAACATCAGCATGTAATTCCAGAACCAGGGGTTGCAGTGTAAAAGGGATTACAGAAGAGACAAAAACAGCAATAAGAAACATTAAAAAAAAGACCTAGAAAAATACAAGTCCAGGATTTCCCCAATAAGGGAAATAAAAAATGCAAAAACCCTAAACACATTCAATACCTGTTTTGTTTAATCTCCAAAGACTAATGATCAGATATTAAGCAAAATTGGTGATGAAACAGAATAAAGAGTTAAAAAAAAAAAAACCACAAAAAAACAACACCACACAAAACCCCAACATAGACAATCATGAAGATATCTTACTGAAAAAGATACCTAGTTATTCTATTCCCTTTGATCCCACAGCTGACAAAACAAACACAAGAGAAAGTAACAGGAAAAAAACCCACAATACACTGAAGTGGCCTAGCAAACGCTTACAGTGCCTTTACCATCAAGCAGGGCTTTGATCCACTACAAACTCAACAGCAGAATTACCACTTAGGTTCTTTTACTCACCACCTACTTGGATCATATACTTCCTGCTATTCATGACAAGTTTTACAGACAGACAGCTGTAATCAGACTTTTTTTCCACTACAGAATTCCACATTTTTACATCCTTTTGTTGACATATACATACTGCTGTACCCGATTCTATCTCTTGACCAGTCAAGCATACCTTACACTCTTACTTGGTTTGTAATTCTCTCCTTTCCAATTCTTTGCATAAAGGATACTCTTTCACTTTGTATAGGACAGACAAATAGTCACTACTCACAGAAATTTATTTTTAGAGAAAAAGTGCTGAAGTTACCACTGTTGTTTTTCCTTATCCTCAAGGCTTCCTAAGAAATTTATATAGCTCATTCATATAGCATCTCCCTGCTACTGTAAGCTCTCTCATTACACAGATAGAAAGGAAAATGAAGCAAATCAGAAATCAAATGTTGCGTGTTTACAGTCCTGTGCTCACTCTTAATTCTCCTTAGAAGCACAACCCCACCTAATTACGAGATCCTTAGCACCCACAGCTGAATGGTACAACCTGACACAGGTGTGCGGCATCATTACAGAAACAAGATGAGAAACACAGGATTCTTGCACTGCTATCTCTGTGACAGGGCATTTTCCAGAATTCCTGTGTTGATAAGCGTTTGATGATACAGAAGGTTACATAAATAGGCAGATAGGCCAAGCTAGATAAGAAGAGATGTGACGCATACTGACAAATACATTTTGGGGTACAAGTCTTACAGCACAGTCAGCAGAAAGCCCAAGGCAAAATGGTGTTTTATTAAGGTGAATCACATAGCATGGAGCAAGGCTAAGCAAGGTTATCAATCCTTTTCATCTCATAAAAAATAAAAAGAAGACTGCTGCATACAGTTTAAAGAAAGGTCAGACCAGTATGAACCTTAGCCATGGAATTCTCGCTAAAACTGCTGCTTTTACAAAAGGCTCTTCTCTTTCCTACTGGCAAGCAACAAAGCATCTGTCTGTGTTCAAAAGTCCTCAAACTAAAAGCACAGTACTATAAATCAAAAAGCTGCAGTATAATTTGGCTAAGAGGGAGGTTTTTTCTTCACTATAATCAAAGCTCTTTAGGTCCATGCCCTTTATGATTTACCAATAAACGGGTGAGGTATGTTTGCAGCCATATGTCAATCTCAGTCCAAGGGAAGTAAAGACCTTCTTTGCCTGCAGTAAACTGTATTATGGAATTTGCTATGTTATCTCTACTTTATCCCAGGATAGTACAGGATCCCTGTAGCAGAAAGTCTTTGTGGTGGGTTAACCCTGGCTGAACACCAGGTGCCCACCAAAGCTGCTCTATCACTTCCCCCCCTCAGCTGGACAGGGGAGAGAAAATATAACCAAGGGCTCGTGGGTCGAGATAAGGACAAGGAGAGATCATTCACCAATTACTGTCATGGGCAAAACAGACTCAACTTGGGGAAAATTAGCTTAATTTATTGCCAATCAACCAGAGTAGGGTAATGAGAAATAAAATCAAATCTCAAAACACCTTCCTTCTACCCCTCCCTTCTTCCTGGGCTTAAATTTACTCCTTATTTTCTCTACTTCCTTACCCCTGAGCAGCAGAGGGGGAATGGGGGTTGAGATCCGTTCATCACACGTTGTTTCTGCCGCTCCTTCCTCCTCAGGGGCAGGACTCCTCACACTCTTCCCCTGCTCCAGCGTGGGGTTCCTCCCACAGGAGACAGTTCTCCACAAACTGCTCCAGCGTGGGTCCCTTCCCTGGGCTGCAGTCCTTCAGGCACAGCCTGCTCCAGAGTGGGTCCCTGCAGGGTCACAAGTTCTGCCAGAAAACCTGCTCCAGCCTGGGCTCCTCTCTCCACGGGGCCGCAGGGCCTGCCAGGAGCCTGCTCCAGCGCGGGCTTCCCACGGGGTCACAGCCTCCTTCGGGCATCCCCCTGCTCCAGCGTGGGGTCCTCCCCGGGCTGCAGGTGGAGATCTGCTCCCCCGTGGACCTCCCTGGGCTGCAGGGGGACAGCCTGCCTCACCGTGGTCTTCCACATGGGCTGCAGGGGAATCTCTGCTCCGGCGCCTGGAGCATCTCCTCCCCTCCTTCTGCACTGACCTGGGGGTCTGCAGTGTTGTTTCTCTCACATATTCTCACTCCTCTCTCCAGTTGCCATTTCTGTCTGTCCCAGCAACTTTTTTCCTTCTTAAATCTGTTCTCCCAGAGGCACTACCACCGTTGCTGATGGGCTCGGCCTTGGCCAGTGGCAGGTCTGTCTTGGAGCCGGCTGGCATTGGCTCTGTCGGACACGGGGGAAGCTTCCAGCAGCTTCTTACAGAAGCCACCCCTGTAACCCTCCTCCGGCTACCAAAATCTTGCCACACAAACCCAATACAATCTTCCAGGGATTCACAGCTGCTGGGTGCAACTCCTTAGCTTAACATCACTGAACATCATTGTCTTCGGCCACCAGCCTCATGATCTTTAAAGACAGCAGGATGCTGGCAAGACCTTAGCAATCAGAACATCTGTAGCACTCCAGGAAACTTAGGTATTGCCAGTCTTCTTTTATGCTTCTCATCATCTCCTTTAGAAAAGAGTTGAAAATTGACAATAACCATGTGTATGCAGTTAGCCTCATGTATGCTCACTTGATTTAGATCATTTACTGAAATCTCTTCATAAAACGAATCTAATCTAACAGTAGGTCATTAAAGTGTGCTAACATCTCATTCAGTCTGAAAACTCAAGATCTGAAAACTGATTTCCCGTTACAGAAGTTGTATTAACAAACAGTGTTTATAGCTTAATTCTAATCTGGGTTTTCTGCTCCTAATTTATTCTGAGAACATTAACCTTCCCAGCTAAATTCTACTATTTACAGCTAGGATACTGCACTTAATTCACAGCAAGTCCTTCACAAAATTAGTAATCTTAGTTTTTGCAAGGTGGAATATATTTTATAAATACACTTCATCATCAAAAGGGTTAAATATTTTAAAAAATCTACAATTCAAATAGTTGAAAAGCAGCTGCCTGGAAACATCCCTTCTTGAGAAGTATTTTTGAATGCATCAGTGAAAATGTGCTTAGACTGAATTCAATCTATATGAAGAATCACGGTATGCAGACAGCTTTTTTAATAAGCTCATCATGTGTCCACTGAGGAAGGCTGTACTACATACATATATGCTGGTTCACTTGGATGAAAGCCAGATTTTTGAAAAGATCAGCTGCCATGTAGAGATCATAGCAGGTTGACATATTTTTCAAGAGAGCACAGCACACAAAGTACTCCCTGTGTTCCTCCTAAAGAGAGGAGCTTCTTGGAAAAATCTAGCCCTAAGGGAAGGGAGGGGGTGGAGGGTTTGAGCCTTTTCCTTGTGCTCTGAAAATGTAATGTAATTGCACAGGGATAGGCTACAAACAAAAAAATATTTCTTTTTCTTAGTCCTATTAGTATATATGATAGCTTTCTGTAAAAGAGATAGTCATCTCTAAGTGTAAAAATGTGTATATGTATATTGAGTTTATGTAAATACATTATTTCTGCATGCTTTTCAATTAAAATTTTAGTTATGATTTGTACTCCTTAGTTATAAGCTCAATTTATTTGTTTACTAAAGTAAACACAGTGTAGAAAGTAACAGTTATATATTGCTAGGCTAGAAAGTCAAGGAGAAGGTTTGAGTTCCAGAAAACATAATAAATAACTAAATTCAGTACTCTGTACACAACTGCCTCAAAGTTAGGAAGAGGACTGGAGCAGCTGGACTAATGAGTACCAAGGTTACGGATCAGCATAGGAGGGGCTGTAAACCTAGAATTATTATTGGATTAGTCCTCTATTTTGGATAAAAATTACGTGGCTGGCTACCTAGAGAATCAGGTTGGTATCACTGGACTAGGTTTATTACTTGGAATAAGGCTCAGACCAAACTACGAACAGGGATCAGGAAGGCAAGGACTAAAGAGCCAAGATGATGATTGATGCTATCAATGATAAATGAGAAAAAAGCTATCTTTGTATAGGAATTTGGTGTGTTATGTTTAGTCTAGGGTCACTGCTGCAGCTGGACATCTTCCAGAGAACAATATTACAAAATGTAACTCTAATTCCAGTTCCAACCTGAGTAAGAGAGATAGCTTTCTTCCATTTGAGACACTTACAGTGAAAGCACAAGTTAATGATTTATAATTTAAATGGGAAGCACGAGTCATATGGCCAGGGATATATTCAGGGATGAGGGGAAAAAAATCTTTAGCACTAGATCTTGAAAAGAGTTCCTAGCATGGGAAAACAAATAACAGCCCAACAGTCATGGCTTAGACTGTAGTTAGGGAGTGCTCAAGAAAGGAGAGCCTATGAAGCTGAAGTGGCGCTAGATCACTAAAGACAAGCAAGACCACAGGTAAAAGAATGATAAAAATATATTAATAAGGTTAGATGCTATACCAGACATATGACTTGTACCTACCCTGTTCTAGCCCTGTAGGTCTTCAAAAATCCAGCATGCATTTCACCCTCTCCCGAATCCTGCAAACTGGACTGTATCTTCCTCTCCTGTCCACTTCAGCCCTACGAGCCCTTCAAGATTCAGCACTACCTTCAGTTAGGCGGATGCTCCCAAAATGAGAGTTGGAGGAAGCAGGGCTAAATGAGTGGCACTCCAGTTAAGGCAAGTACTAACTAGCCCTAAGACTACATTTAGAGTTAGACTTCAGGAAAGTAGAGAAGCAGGAGCGAGATGAATGCTGCAGGTTGAGAGCCTTCAGGGTGATGTGGCAACTGGGGGACAGCGGTGTAAACATGCTGCCACTGGCTGTAAGGTAGGTCAAGTCCCATTGCATTGCTGAAAGACGGGATTTAGGTTAAGGATAGAGCTTGGAAAAAAAGAGCATATGAAGCTGAGTGATAGATCTTGACGTGCTCACATGGCTAAAATAAGAGCTTGAAGAAACAGGAAGAAATGTAACGTCACTCCTATAGCAGGTATGAGACTCATGGGTACAGCCTAGGCTGTGACTGGTCAGGAAAAGAGAAACGCTAGAGGTGAAACTAGTCATGGATTGTGAATAATTTAAAATGAAGACACATGGAAAAAAACGTAAAGGAGTTACTACTCCTGCTAAAGCAGGCACAGAGCCTGGATAGCTGGAAAGCTGAAATTAATGGTGACTCTTTAAAACTTCACAGGGATAAAATGAGGGCTGGAGGAAGCAGAGGGAATTAAGCTACTGCTCTTTATAAGACAGGTACCAGTTTATGCCAGGGATAAGACTGGATTTAGAGTAGTATTCAATCTTGGGAAATAAGAGCCCACAGAGTGTTGATATTGTTCCTTAGGGGCCAAGCAAGGCGCAGGGCTGGTTTGGTAGCATTTGTCCAACAGCATAGGTTCTGCCTTCTCAAAGATCAACTAGACTGGGAAAGGTCTAAAGGCCTGGCAGAAACATCTGCCATAAAAGACTGAAACTTTAGACTCAAGTAATGCTGTACATGAATATCACAAAAAAAATCAGTGCTTCAAAAAGCAAGGAATCATCAATAGCCTTCAATAAAGTGCTCTCACTTTTACCATTTCACAGATGACTTAATACATCTTAAGTAGTGTAGATGGTAGAAAAAACTTTGGCTTCAGATTTCAGGTACTACCTTTCTATAATTTGTAAGCATCTCTTGAAAGGCAGACTTTGTGAGGTTGAAATAGTTACAGACTTGTGCTAAGAAGGGAGAATGGCAAGTTTTGCCTTAGAAGGGAGAAAAAACTCCATCCTCTCCCACAGCAGCTTTGAACCAGTTTTCCTTTTGGGCAGAAGATACTGCCAAAAGATGACTGGCACTGAGATCTGCAAATGGTTATACAATACATGAGAATTGCCTGTAATCTTAGGATTCTGTGAACTCACAAAGACAACTGATGAATGCTTTTGTTCAGATAGAGACTGAAGAGTAAGTTAGCTTTAATTTGGCTAAAATCACATTAGTGGTTATGGTTACATCCCTCATGATTTAGTAAAGTTAACAGTATGAAAACATACTATAAAGACCCAGCTGTTCTCTGAAAATGCACTATAGACCTTTTTTGTGCTTCCTAATGAGAAAAAAAAAAAAGCACAGCACTTGTAGCACCTGACATCTCGGCAAGTAAATTTCTATTATTCTTAGTGGGGAAAAAATAGGAGCTAAAGAATCTCCTCAAAAAGCGCACATTAAGAAGTCTTTCAGAATCTATTAGATTTCCACATACAGAAGCAGATACACAGATGACAATTCCCATTGTAAAGTTTCGTTCTTTTATCTCACCCCATGTGATGATATTACAGTATTACGATGTTTTAGTCTTTTCTCTTGGCATTTACAGTTCTTCTGATCTACCCACCTTTTCCTTTCCCAAGCCTCTAAGTACCAGTGCTCACATTGGTTTATAATCCAGTCTACTGGAGTGTAGTTACACACAGCCCACTGTTTTTAATTTTATAACAGTTTCTTTCATACTTCCAATGCTCTTAGACTAACAGTACTTCCTCTGCATCGCTTTGTGTTGCCCTGCACACCCTCTGTTCTTACTGATTATATTCAGAGTGATGCTCAACAACTTTCAGAACATAATCTTACTTTATAGACATAGGCTCTAATACTTCCTTAGGGCTTGTCTGGTTATTGCTGTGTTCCTTGGTTGAGATGAACACACAGTGCCTAAAAACTCAATGACGTGGCACCACTGAGTGTCTCCTGCAGGAGCTGTAATCAGTAGCTAGGATGGATGTAGCTGTGACAATAACTGAATGAGAAGCAGCTTGTCACCTCCTTCATCCCATGATACAGAACATCTGCTGAACTGGACATTAATTGGAATTAGCCCTTCAGCACCTCCTGAAGGAGACTACAAGTCTTAACAGTTTAACTATACTTCCAATCAGCTGTGCCCAAAGTAGAACTATTTTATCCCAGATAGCCCAGACTCTTGAGTTCAGGTCATCCTGAGTTTAGGAACCTCTCCCACTTTTGCAAATACAACCTTTTTCAAAACAGCTAGAGTACCGTTTTTCCTAACATCTATTCATTGAGCGGTTTGGACCAATCTGGGGGATATCAGAGATGGCTTTCAAAGAATAAATTCCAATGCTAAGGGAAGGACTGTGCAGACTTGAGATGGAGAAGCACATTTTTGGGAACAAGAACTACACGGCATAATCTTGCTATCAAGTATTCTTTCAGGTAAGTCTGCAACAAAAGAGAAGTCTGTACACTATTCAAAGAAAGTGACGTATATTGGCTTTGTTATGCTCACAACATAACTATAAGTAAACTATTTTATGACTGTCCATAGGCAAGCATAAAATGCATGAGTAAGCCTGGAAATCTTACAAAATGCGATCAATGAAAAACAAAATACTGTATCTAAATTCAACTCTGAAAAAGCCACCCATTTCCTGAGGCCGTGTAAAGGTATTATGAACAATACAAAGAATGCTACAAACTATAAAAAAGGGAGGAAAAATATATTTGAAACTGCTCTGTGTGCAACCATGCACCCTTATTAAAAAATTTTTCCATGACATAAACAAATATTATCACACTTAAGGTCTTCAGTTTAAAACAAACAAATAAACAAAAAACCTGCAAACTGCACAATATTTATTATGTTGCCTTAGATCTACAAGGAATATCAAAAAGCCACAAATTCCATAAGGAAATTAAAGTAAGTTAACATAGAGAGCTGAGAGGAACAGTAAGCATGACGTATACTGAACTGAATCCTCACTAGTATTTGGTAAAGTAAAACAAGGTGTATTGGAAGAGGCCTACCTGTTATGTTTTACTTCTTCCCCTGACAAAAATAACGAAGGTGTTATTCTGTGCACTTATGGAATTATAAAGAATTGGTCTGGCTGATGTTTTTGACTATTTAATCCCTTTACATCAGCAAAGGGATTCATCAGCAGAGAAAGCAGGCAGCAGAGTGAATGCTGTAATCTTTTTAGTTAAAAACACGGTTGGCACAGAAATTGTCCATTTTACTCAGGAGGATGCAATTACTTTTCATCTTTCATGTAAAGCTGGCTTCATGAAACTGAAAAGCCTGTGTATGAACAGAAACATAACAGCAGGGAAAAAACAAAGCCTATAGCTGGCTATGGATCATTTCTCCTTCTCCACATGGTTTGAGGGAAAAATAGCTGGACGCACTGGGTGAAGCCAATCTGCAGTAAGCAAGCTCATATCAGCCCTGCAGACCTAGTGGCAACAAGGAGTCTAGGACTGAAGAGTTGAGACTTCTGGGGAGAGCGGATAATCAACCCTCATGAGCTGCACAAGAGAAAAAAAACCCACAAAACAACAACAACAACAAAGATAGAGAAATGGGACGTCATCTTAAGTCTCAAGGGAGGAAGAAGAATCTTGCTAGTCAACCCAAATCCAGCAGCTGGGACTAGAGTAGAGAAGCCCCACTCACCTCTTACTCTGCCAAAGCCTTTGAGAGACTGCAACACAAACCACCAGGAATGCTTTAACTGAACGAGTTTCTGTAAGGGTATGTCAATCTGTTTGTCTGGTGTAGGAATGTTAATAAGAAAAATAAACTTTCTGAGAGAGTGAGGAAGAAAAAAATTTAGAAGGTAGGTCTTCCTTCCTTCCTCTCAGCTGATATAACAATACTAGCTGCGAGGAAACTCACACAGAAGGCGGTATCAGGCATTTGATTCAGGGTGCTCTCTTCCCAGCATGTGTTCCACCCGCCAAAGTTTTGGCTAAATGAAGACAGTCCCATTTCTATTAGCAAAACCAAAAAAGCCAAAACACTCTGAAAAAAGCATGTTTTCTGCCCACACTGGAACACAAGTTATCATGAAATTCCTCAAAATTTCAAAAAATTGGAAAGACATTTCTCTTCCAACTCTGGTTGTACCGTAATGAACAGAAGGAAAGTTTGGATTCAGATACAAACTATAAATACAACGTTAAGGTCAGAAACTGTCAACTTAAGAAGTTACACTCCGATTATGTAAGGTTACAGTAAGTTAATTAACATTTATTAAGCAATGTTAGTTCCCAACATGAGAAGCAGCAAATCGAGTCAGAAGACTCTGTTCCTACATTCACACAAATACAGCTTATGTTGAGAGACATTACTGAATGCAAATCTTGACCCATTAATTACTGAGGTCTTTACATATGTTTTTAGGTACTTTGATCAAATGTTAAAGAACTCCTGTGACAGACAGATGTGCACTTGGAAAAAAGATGGTGCTCACATTTTATCAGAATTTCTCCTTGGTTTATGAGTATCAAGTTGTTCAATAAAAGAAAAAGTTCAAAGATCCTTTTAATGAATATCTTAAAAACGTCTAGATGTTATCAATAATGAGATTAAATTTCCGTACCTTTGATATTTGGCATGTCTGTGAAGAAAGAGCAAAGTTATTACCAGTAACCTCTTTGTTAAGTAGAGAAATTTAAGTCACCTTTGACAGTTCACTGAGAACTACCAATAAAGAAATCATACCACTACTTGCTGTGTGGCTACATACCACATACTACACTGAAAAGTAGGCATATCTGTCTGGTTTAATAATTTTGTATTTTTTAAGTAAAAACAAAAGAGAAAGTGTTATAAGTTAAGAATGTCCACTGTGTGATTCAGAAGGAGGAACTGTAAAGGTTTCATCTCCTAATCCTTTGGTTCAATGCAACAGTGCAGTACTGAAGTGAATCTCTTAATTATCCATGCTTACTGTACACCAGGACAGTTCAAAGCTGATGTGAATGAAATAAATTTGTTTCTGAGGGAAGTGAAATATGCCCCAGCTACTCACTAAATGCTCTCCACCCCCAGTGGGAGTTTGAAACCATGAGTAGTTCATTGGTCAGCTTTGAACTGCATTTACAAATGGAAACCTATGGTCCAGAGGACTAAATGAGATCCACCTTGAACCAAAATCACCAGGCGACACACAGACAAACAAATCTCAGAACCGACTGCTGCAATCTACTGAAATGTTCCTACTGCACCAAATAACATCACATACAGGCACCCATAGAGATTACTTTGTTTTTACCTTATGAGTAAAGGCTGTTATACAGTGGAAAGATAGTCACCATAGTCTTCACAACGAATTTGGTAGGAATTGCACTGGATGTTAAATGGTCTGAGATGGACTGCTTTTGAAACAATTAAGACGAGCTTTTATGCTTTGTCTAAGCTTAATATATATTCAACACCAACTGCAAAGGTATGCTTATTTACTCAAGAAAAAATATTTTAAATCAAAGTAAATTTTTGCTAAACTAAACCACTTCTAAGGTATCAAGAAAAAAATGCTTTTGCATGATTTGCATTAAAGACAAAAATTCATTGCCCATTTGAATTTCTTCCCTATCCAGTTAGATAGCCTTCTATTGCACAGAAAACTGCATTTTCTTTACTGTTTGTCAAGTCGATTATGTTTTGTCCCACCCTTCTATGTAATCATACCTATCTTCTATTTAAAGAAGCCAGAAAACATAACAAACTTTTCCACAGTCAAAAGATCATTCTCTTTTTTTAGAAAAGCTTATAAAAACTACTATTTCTTTTAGGATTTGCTCACAGGTCATGTTTACAAAACATTGTTTTCTAAGACTTTTTTCTGTTTCTCTTTTCTGAAGATTCTTCAGCTTGTCTATATCTGAAATTGCAGTATCCAAAACTTGCATTAGACGAAGACTCAGCAATTTCAAATCAGGATAATTATGTCCCTTGTCTTCCATGTAATATTCCTGATCATAAACTGCAAATCACATTTGCCCCTTTTCGCAATAGCTTCACATTGTTGACTCACTCTGTTTGTTTTTCCCTATGACCCTAAATTTGTTTTCCAAGTCCTGCTCTAGTCAGTTATTCTAAACAGCACAAGTACAGGGTAGATAATGCATTCTTCACCTTCCACCTTCTAACATGGGGGAAAGGGCCTGTCTACTTTCACACACAATCCATGGGAACAGGCGCACGCCTCAACAAAATTCAAAATAGCTCAGTTACTGACCAAGGAGCTTGCTGGAGTCAGTGCACTCCAAGTACCACTGCAGAGACAGCCCAAGGGAATGCTGGGACCAGCACAATATTTTACATTTTCCCTCTGTTTCCTCCCATCTGAAAGGCTGTCCCCATCATCTACCTGGAATACCATTTAGAATCCTCTCCCAAAGACAGACACTCTTCCAGGAGGTTAAAATCAAAAGACATAGTAGACAAAATGACAGGACCTTGGTATAACAGCATCTCACTTGGATCACATTCCAAAGAGGCAATACCAGGAGTCAATTCTTTGCAGAAGAGATTTTTGCCCACGGGTTCTGGCTCACAGAACAACTTAACAGCGCACTTACAGACACCCTGTGCCCTCTGCCTTGCTAAAGCAACCTTAACCCTTCTGGCTGAAAAGATATTACTCTGTTGAAAAGAACTGAAAATGCACAGTGCCTGAAGAAGAATGAACATGGTTCTTAAAGCTAACAGTAGCTGACATAGGATGGGGAACATTTCTGTGACAGCTTCAATATTTAACAAGAAAAGTATGGAACAATGAATCTCAATTTCCTATGTAGTGGTCTACTGTGGATTTTTCTTCCTGGAGTAATTAATAGCAAGAGAATACCCTTCTCACACAGCAAACTAGGTGCTTACCACCCTTTGTTTCTTAGCAAACAACCCATATGTTTTCCAGACGCTGATCATATGTAAGAGTTTATTTTTAACATAAACTCTGGTGTAATATGAAAGTTCAGCTGCAACCAATTGCCAGTCTTCCCTAGATTTAGGCAACAATATATTTCAGGAGTATGACTCAAGAAAGCAGTCACATGAGCAAGGAAAGCAGGTGGCCAGGACCTACCACATAGCATCAACTTCATCAGAACATCCTCAGAGAAGGAAAAATAGCTCTTAACTGTTTGGGGAGATGATCAGCGAGTGGAAGAAAAACTGTTCTAAGGTATAGGTTGTAATTATTACAACCAATAAAGCAAAATGCAGAGTCTATTGCCTCAGCGTCACAAAGAGATATATAAAAAAAAACCCCACTACTCTTCTAGTCAAAGTGATTATCACTGTGTTGCCAGTAAGTCTCAAAGAAACTCATTTACACATGGGGCCTCAGTCATAAGTTTAAGTTATGCCTGCGCCAAAGAAACAGCTTACCTGGTTTGCCCTCAAAAGTATCTCATACAGCAGCACACCTCATTTATTCACCCCATGTTTCAACTGCAATAGAAGAAAGAAGTTGTTTGTTAGTCTGTTGGGAAGGGAGATGTCCAAGCTACTCCTAAAACTCTCACTGTCTGACCTACGCCAAGCACTGGGTCCTGTGATTCCACGAGAACAGGCGGCCAGCAGCCATTGCATTGAGGTACCGCAAGTTACGCTGTGGCCAAAACGTCATGTTCAGCTGGGATTCCTTCATCTCCTTCTTCAAGTGAGTTAAGCAAAAGAGAAGAGGAAACTGAACAATGTTATTTCTGTCATTTGTTTGCTTGGTAACAAGGCTTTGATCAAGTTAGCTGTTATAAAAGCTGGGTAGTTTCAGGATAAAGTTTTTCATCTTTAGCCAGAGATTTGAGAAAAGGATCCTATGAACTTTACTCAAACAAACAGTCCGGGAGCATTACCGTAGGCAGTCCTGATTCAGAGTGATAGTTGGGAAGCAGCTAACTTTAGGGACGTGGATTGTCCCATTTAATTAAAACCAGAGGTATTCTGGTGCTTGAAGCAATGTACGTGGATATGCTTCAACTCTGATTTGAATTCACCCTTGTGGGAAAAGGGATTACACACCCAAACTCTGCCTTGAGCCCTAAACAGCGAAGGACGTGACACATGCTCCAGAGATATTACAAAAAAAAGGTCAAGCCAAGGAAACTTCCCAAAAGAAGAAAACTGGACATGTAAGACAAAACCTTTCCTAAAAAACAGCATAATGTTGCATCAAAAGTGAAAAGAGGTCTTTCAGTCCCTATACTTCCACAGACGCCATCAGCTCATGGGCCACACACACTTTGAAAACATTCTTTGAATACCCAGGAGAAAGGAAAAGTTTAACTAAATACTGTCCCCTACTAGAGACGGTCGCAATTTACTAATCCACATGCTTAAGTTAGACACACGGGGAGAGCAGTAGTACGGTCCCCCTCCTGACCGAGAGACCTTTGCACGTTTAGAAGTCAGTGATGCACCTCACGGTTAACGGGAGCGTGCCCAGGCCAGCGCTGGGCAGCCCGACGCCGCGCGTAGAGCAGTCCATCAGGCTTTCGACGCTCACAGCTCCTCGGGCTCGGACGGGCTCGGCCAGCTCACCGCAGCGGAGGAGACGTGGGCAGCTCCCGCTCAGCACCGGCGACCGTGCCACCCGCTTGGCCCTGCCTGTATCTGCCAGCACAGCGACAAGTTCTCATGGGAGCGTCCTTTAGGAATAGAGTTGTCTCCTTGCAAGGAAATCCTATAATAGCTCAGACGACCAAAAGGGAGAGCTTCTCTCCATGGACAGGAGCTGCTCTGCTCTGCACAGCACGCCGCAGGAAAATCCATCCAGGCTCCTACCATTGCAGCACAAAGGGATGTAAGATTTACTATCTTTATCTTCTTATTCTGTCCTATTAAAGTGGTTATCTTATTAAGCCATTTGTTGTTGGTCTTTTCTTACTGAGATGCAGAAAGAGCCCTGCACCCTCTTGCTCCCTCCTCACCCCGGTGCAGAACACCTCCCTTTCTGAAACACCCGTACACACCAACTTCTGTCCTCAGTGCTGTGAAAGCTGTGGCCAACATCATTACCCTTAGAACAGTTAAGAGTGGTTCTCGAGAAGATAAGATGTTTGCTTGCATTCAATACTATCTATATTGCGGCCAAAAGCCATGTTACTGCTCTGCTTTATATTGGTCTTTCATTATGAAAGAAGAATATTGAGTAACCTTTTCAAGAAACCAGTCGATTATCCCTGACCTCCAGTGTAAGGGCCTGATCCCAAAGGTCCAACATGCCTGCTGGAACACCATAGTTGCGGCAACATTAATGCTGCGTTCACATATTCTCCAAAATTTAGTTAGCATATAAAAATAATAGGTACAAGTGTTACATAGGTATTTACTGCCAGGACCCAAATTCAGAACTTCCTCTCCTCTTCTCTTCTTTTTCCAGATTTTCCCTTTTTAGGTATGTCAAATAAAATATAGAAAGAAAGCAGCAAATGCGTGTCAAAAAACCAAAACAACTCCAATGAGACTGAAAATAAATCGTCATCAAGTTTTCCTGTTTAAAATAAAGCCACAGGAACAACTTGAGCAAGAAAATGCTGCTCTTCAACAGACCTGAAGAGGAATGGATCAACACTCGCCCTCTCTATCCCTGTATTTTCTTTACCAGAGATTACATCAGTCCACGTCTGCTCATGAGTGTATTAGCTAGAGAGCATGGATCTGAAACAGAACCTGCCAAATGAGGGTACCTGGACTTTTTCAGATTCTTGTAATACAAAAGCTGAACCTTCTGTCCAAGTGAATCCTCAAAAACACACTAGTATTAATTCATTTATTCTATTATTTCAGTTACTGTGTCTACACTTCCTACTTCAAGAATAACTAGCAGAAAGCATATTCTTGATGCAATTAATTGACTATTTTTAACCAATACTGACTTCTCAATGGACTCTAGTTTATCTGATTATATGTTAACCAGAACTAAAGCTAAATCTAAAAGGAATAAAATTTTTCATCAGTCCACAAGGGGACTTGTGGATTTATTTTACTTGCAAGATCCCATGTGATCTATCACTTAATTAAAAATGTTTTCTAGATCTAACTACCTTTCAAAGAAGGCCATGACTACAGAAACACTAGTCATATCCATAATTTAAAAAGCATTAAATTACCAGAAATCAAAAAAGGGCTTTCTTTCGGGTGTTTGGGGTTTTTTAATTCTTGTTTAGTTGAAGGTTCTGTAACCTTTTAAGGTTCAAAGAAAAGGGACTACATCCTCCTCATCAAAAGCTACTTTCTTAGCATCCTTTTACAAATTTCATCAAGCTATAAGCCATAAAACCACGAAACATTTTTATTCCTTCTTTTGGTTAGGAAATAGTAACATGTAGCTGTAAGCAGCTGAGTGGAAATACATTAGCAGAGCGTTCCTACAGTTCACATTATAATTGAGGTCTTATATATTTACTCATATGAACTGTAGCACTGAGTGATACCATCAATAAGAGTTAATTATATAAAGGTTCTACTAGACAGTATGATACCACTTTTCAGACTCATTTTTGTCACAGATGATTCTGCTTCTTGAACTACGTAAAAAAAATGCTTTAGAGGTAATAAGATTTACTTTCTTCACTAGCTTTAAGGTTTGCTAAGCCTGGTTCAGGTTTTATATACAGTCCTGAATATTAGCTAGACTCTTATCATTTTTTTTGTTTCCTGGACAAGCTACTTTCAGTGACATTTATCACATCATCACTCTACCTTGCAGAAAATGATCTCTATTTTTTACACATTTACAAATACTCAAATGATATAAAGATTATTCTTTTTGTTACTTATTGACTGTAGGTGCATAAAGTACAGGACCAACTCTTAACTTGTCTGGTTCCCATTAGCATGTTAATAGAAATAACAAACTTTATGGAATGAGTAAGTATCTGGAATGAGTAAGACACCCCATGCTCAAGAGATTCTATTCTGATATCAAGCATTCATCTTCATTAAGGATTGGGATGCTTCAGCACATGAGGGGAGGATACTAGGAACAGTGCCTCAGAAAAGAACAGCGCAATGGTTGTCCGGGTTAATGTAGGAACACTCTTTTCGGCATATTCCCTTTTTCTAAACAATAATCCACCAAGGAATGTAAAGGTCAACACTTCTGCTCTTTATCCGAGAATAACTCCAGCTATTACAGAGCAAGATGGTTTTGTGCCTCCAACTACAGTTATAGTGCAGTTTAGGGAACACACTTTAGCAGTAGAAGAAAGACATCACAGGTGATGATTTGGTTATTGGACCATCCTTTACTTGCAAGGTAAAACTAAAGTGTTCATTTGATTTTTTATGCCTAGGACATCAATTTCTTTCTTTCACACCACGCCTTCATGTGTATCTGTGAGATTAAAACTTGAACAATAAAAGCAGTGTCGACTAACAGGCAAACATTAAGGGAAAGTGTCATAAATAATACCCCACAGAACAGGAAAAAACCCACCAGACCTCAGAAGTCAGAAAAGATGGCTTCATACTCAGCATGCTGACTCCACCAATTTTCCTTGGACTCCCTTCAACATTTAGGTCCATGGTCAAATTCTGACTTACAGTTGCATAGATACATGCAGAACTTCAGCTAGAAAGGAGCTCGGTGTGGCATGATAGCTATGGCTCCCCTTGGTAGCAGGAAGGTCCTTTGACAGTTCTTCATATGTTTATCCGCAAGATCAGAGAGCTGGCTTTAAGGTATGAAAAGCTAGACAAAATTATGGCATCCGAAGGGGAGATAAAAAGCACTGACTACAGAGACAGGACTTTAAATCCATGTGAGCAGTCAATAACAAAAGATTCCTACAGACTTGGGAATTCAACAATTCTCCTCAAGCTCAATTCACTCTCAGGACTGAATTATTCAGTAAACTTTTTTTTTTTCCCCAGTAGTGTTTGCAAAAGCTGTCAAGGAAGAGATTGTCAAACTAGAATTAAAGTCAAGTCAGAAGAGAAGATGTGTTTTCCTCCCTTTTTCTCTAGTTTTGACGAAGCTTTCTTAAGATAGATGAAAATAGCAGATGACAAGCTACGGCACCAAGAATCCTCTCTATTAACAACATGGGGGGTATGAAGATCAAGAAAAAAAATGGTTATCTGCTATAAAGAGGTCATGAAAGTGATTCATCATCTTGAAATGTTACACTGTTCACGGTCTTCTGGGCAGTATCTTCTGCTCTGAGCTTGCATCCGTGTCCCTTCCCTAGGCAGTACAGCTTTGTCCAATGGTGACATGGAAAAAAACCAACCAAACACCCACACACACACATCCTCCCCCAGATCCCACTCCTACAGTAGACTTAAAGTAGCTGTCTTGCTTTTTCTCATAACCTTCATTCAAACAACTAATTCATTATCTAGACCCCTTCAACTCACTTCATAAAACATAGCTGAGCCCCAGTTGTATCAGGACATTGGCTGTCAGCTCTAATACGGCTTCTAGTGATGCTTGACAGTATCTAAGAGATTTTACATACTTTTCTTCTGCTCAGTGCAGGATAGACATTTTGCTCTTCCTTCAGGACCTGCTGTGAGAAAGCAACCTACCTACCTACCATCACTCAGAAAACTCCAAAATGACATTTTACTAATTCTGACATAGAAACAGCTTACAGGCCTCCTGCAGAGGAAAGAACAAAGCTTTGTACTATCCTGTGTTTAACACTGGTTTTATGCATTATGTTTTACAAATCTGAACAGATGTCAATAAATGCCATGTGATTCCACATAAAAAAACTTAAGGTTTTATAAATACCATCATGAAAATACACCACCATCCCGTCTCATGTTCCTTCATCACAGTATTTAATACCAATCTCAGAATCTTTAAACGTCTCCATATTATTAGCTGTACCCATGAACAGCTATCAAAGTTTTATAAGACATTCTTAAAATGATGGTATCACCTTCTCTTTAGTTAACACTAACCTGTTTCTGTATGACCTCTAGCACTCAATGATGAGTAAAAAGCCCAAATGGGGGCATACCTATTTTCTAACTACCCTCCCCCTAAAAGCGTTCCTAAAACCTTCTGTGAAGAATAACTAATACATCTCAAGAATGAAGCTGCCCAGAAAAGCACCATCTCACAAAAACTCAGCAGTAGTTACCCACGTTCCTATTTCTTATATGTTCACCTAAGCATTTTCTACATCTCAGTAGCATAAAAAGATACATTAAGAATGGAAGGTAAGGAGTATATGCATATACGAGGGAGAGTGAGGCAGAAAGTCCAGCACAGCCAGTAGCAGAAAGATTTGGTAGATGTATCAATCTTTGATTCTACAATGGCATTTCCCTTCTCCAGCCTGGACTTCAGGTGACTGCCTTCAGTGCAATGGCATCCTTCAACCACAGCCATGTCCTCCTTGATCTCTGTCTTTTCTTCCTGCTCTTTAATCACAGAAGTTCACCCACTTTGACTTTTTGGGGGAAAAAAAAACCAACCAAAAAACCCTTGTTTGTCATGTTGCATTTAGTAAGTTTACTGCTCTTCATGTTTCCTTGACTTCCTGAAATACACATGGCTTCTTTCCTCCCTTTTCTTAAGGAAAAAAGTATTGACATGATGAGCTATATCCACCCATTTGTGGCCAAATGTCATTCAAACAATTATAAATACTTGATACAAATACTTGATGAGTTCTTGTTGCAGCATAACCATAATAAAAATTCTGATGCAAGTTGCCTTACTTTCTTCCAGAAAGGCATTCGTTTCATGAATGCCTTAGCTTTGAAGATGATCTCATTGCCAAGCAACCCTTGTGTTACTGCCAGAACACTGGGGAAAAGCTTTATTTCAAGAAAAGAAAGAAGAACATGTCAATTGATGATGACAGAACTGTTGTAGGTCAAACAGTTAAACTTACTCTGACTCCATGTGTAGCAGGCTTGGGGATTTTTTTTCTGAGTACACTGTATTGTGTGAGGGCAGCGCTGAGCTAAACAGAAAAAAAATAGACTTATGGCGAGTACAAGTTGTAACTCTCAAGATAAGGTTAACAGGAGTGTCCCACTGCACCATGCAATGCCCTTCTAGGACCAAAGTTAATCAGCACAGCATTCACCAGGGATCTCAAACATAACACAATCCCCTGAATGGGCAAAATCTGCAGCTGACACAAGAGTAACCTCATCACGACTAAGGGTGCCTGCAAGAACAGAAATATGCAATCGATGACAGCAAAATGGCAGATATAATCCAGTTTTCGCAAACAACCACAGGAAGGCAAAGTTGTATTTGCTTTGAGACACAGCAGATTACATTTACTGCCATTATCACCAGAGAGAGACACAGGCATTTGCTTACACCGTGCACTTAGTACGTGCTCAGAGCTTTTGAGAATAGATGCCTTTGTTTACTAGCAGTGATGTCCAAACAATTTCATGGTCTTTCCTCCACCAGACTGAAAAATTTCCAACCCTCACCACCTGCATTACAAATATCTCAGCACCTTCAAACTGCGGCTATTTAAAAAATGAAGCAAGATATTTTAGTTATAGGAGAAAGATAAAGAAATTACCACTTCATCACCAGGCTGTCCAGAGTTCACTTTGCAGCAAGCTAGAATCCAAGGCTAGCGATGGGCTTGTGGTCTCACAGGATAAAAAACAACACTCTAGTAAATGCATTAATATCACTTTGCCGTTGATATATTTGTCTGTCCTGGACAGACTACAAGCTATAGAACAGCACAGCCATCTAGGTCAGGGCCAAACTACCAAAATATAGCTAAATAATCTGCCTAAATGAGTCACAATGCACAAATTGTACAGTAATTCAAAATTTGGTCACACGTGATCACTGGACTGCTTGGACCGTACTTCGCTGATGTCTCTGTCAGTGGTCTTTGACAGCTCCTCTGTCTTTCCTCCTCTTTATTACATATCGCCAGCATTGGCCAGGGCTTGATTTTGTGTTACAAATGGAAAAGTTTCTACCTCGAGAGATCTTACGTACGTATGAATAATTCACTAGCCCTCTTGAAGCTGTTTTTCCCAAAAAGGGATTCTGGTATCTCTGGTTCTACCAAGTTTTTTAAATTTTACCCCTTCTTCACTGAAGTAGGAAGAGCAGCAGCACTGCTAAAGCCTGGTCCTTAGTTTCAGAGAGCAAGCTGTGATTGACAGGACCTCTTCAGAATTGTCTCTCTTCCCCCCCACCCTGGCCCTGCATGCTTGGAGAAACAAGCCAATCGCGTTGGTATTTCCAGCACCAAGATAAATATCTGTGCAGCATTTATTGAAACTAGTAGGAAGTTTCCCCATGCTTAGATGTGAAAACATATGTCATAAAAATCTCTGGGCTTCAAAAATACGACCTCAACAACTATAACAGCTACACACCATTTTATTATCTGTTATTAATTGCTAATAACAACAAGCCTGTGTGAAAGAGTTGCCTGTTGACTGATGGAGTTATACCATATATGCCTTATATGACGGCTTATACAATTATGTTTTACAGACATAATTTTTCTATTAAAAGCGAGGAAAAAAAAGTAATACCTTTGAGACATAAGCAAGCCTGCCAAAGCACTAGGAGACAAGAAGTTATACTAGCGAACAACTTTTGTTGTCAACATCCACTCCATTTGCAGAATACGTCTCATTTCAACGACATACTTTTTTCCTCAGAAAAGAAAAAAAGCTCCCACTAGAAGATGTTGCCGTCTACGCTATTTCTAGAACCGTTATCCCCAGCCTTTAAACAGCAGGCTGAACATCCACACCGGTCTGAGCTTTCCAAGCTCGTCATGGCCTCTGATATTTGCTTAAGCTATTACAAAAAGGGAGAGAGAGAAAATAAATTAAGTTAAATGGAGCAGCCCGTTCTCAGCTTTTCCCCTCATGACACCCACCAGCCTCCCCGCCTACGAACCCAGAAAGCGAAGCGGCACCTTACAAGTCTCCTACTCGCCAGGATAAACACGCTTAATGGCAGACGGCTTCTCAGCCTCCACACCCCCCCGGGGAAGGCTCTCCCCTGCCCTCCCTCGAGCTGTGGCCGGTCCCCCGGTGCCGGAGACGTCCCACCGCGGCTCCCGCTGCTCCGACCCATCGCCCCAAACGGGGGCCCGCTGAAGAACGCCCTCCTGCCCCCCGGACAGCCCTGACACTCTCCCCTCCGCTGGGTTCCCGGCAGGGCGGGCGCGCATCGCTTATAGCGAGTGATTTCAAGGCAATCAGCTGAGCGCACGGAGTAATTTCTGCACAGGAGCAGGCGGCGAGACGCAAAAAGCACCCGGCATTAAAGAAAGTGTTTGTTAACATTAAACGCGGACCAGCCAAGAGGCGGTCTGGGCCTGGCCGGGGAGGGAGGGAGGAGGAGGAGGAGGACGAGGAGCTGCCCCCCAGCACCCGCGTTCGGGACCGTCCTTCGCCAGCCCCCACGCCGCTTCTCAAGTTTTCACCCGCGCCCCTTCTCACACACGGCCGCGGGTCTCGCCTCGGGGCGGGGG
>NW_010972609.1:7844681-7844992 GCF_000737465.1 Haliaeetus leucocephalus
CGGGCGGCGGGCAGCGGCGCGGCGCCTGACCGCAGGGCTCCGCTCCGCTCCCGAGGATGCTGGGGGGGCGATGCCCGGCGACAGGGAGGACGAGATTTGCCAGAAAGCGCTGCAGCTGCTGGCCGACCTGTGCTCCGTCGGGGCGGTGGAGAACGAGAACTGCCGGGATTTCATCTACTACCTGCGGGACAGCCCCCGCCCCCGCCTCACCGACTCAGGTACGGCCGACCGCCCTTAAGGTGTGCGGGCTGGGGCGCGGGCACCGGCGGCCTGCCCCGGCCCCGGGCTCCGGGCGGAGGGCGAGCACCCCC
>NW_010972609.1:7845002-7945203 GCF_000737465.1 Haliaeetus leucocephalus
CTGGCCGGGGGGGGACGCTCGTCCGGGCTCGGCTGCCCCCGGGGTTTGGCGGGTCTCCCCCCCCGTCGCTGCCGGCCCGGAGCCGGGTGGGTGGGCGTCCGCTGCCCGAGTGCTGACGGGGAACTTTCTGCCTCGGCTCCGCCCGGCCCCGGAGCGGGTCCGGAGCTTTCCCTGCCCGGCGCTGCCTCCCCGGTAGCCTGCTGCAGTGTCACAAGCCCAGGGGGACGGTTCTCGTCCTCCTCTGGGCCTCCCCGGCGCTCCGGGTCTGATCGTAAGGACGGGGGAGGGGGTCCTAGCTGAGTTTCAAGGCAGCAGGATTTCAGCTAACTTTCCGGATCTGCGTTTCACAAGCTGCGAAGGCTGTTTCTTGCGTTTCTGTAGCAGGCTGTGGGGCTCGTAGGTCGGACAAGGCGCACACCGAGTGGTTTTGTGTGTGCGTGTGTGTGTCTGGATTATGGTCGCCTTTCCCTATCTCGGCATAACACTCTGACTTTAAAACTTTAACTTGAGCTTTTTAATAAGGAAGCTGAGCTCCAGCTGCGCAAAAATGTTGAAAGATTGATGATGCTCGGTACATCTCTGGCCGTAAGGGAAAGGCAAATTGCAATTTGAAGTGGGAGTTTATTATATTTATTTTTACGCTATCGAGTTGAGTTTGCTCAGTCAGAGGAGAAATTCAGAGAGTTAAAAGAGAAGCTGATAAACGTTTGCAGTACTGGAAAGACCTGCTGTTATAGCAGCTGATCATCACAGCACAGTACTAATTCCTTTAATATTCTCTGAAATAAATCAGTTTGTTTAGCACAGGGCAGTCTAATGACACTCTGAAATAATTTTCTGTAATTTGCTGAGTCTGAAGTAACACTCAGAGCACAACTTACCGACAAATACTTGGATATGCTAAAAGATCTGGAGGAAACAGGTAAAACTGAGAGAAGAATTTCAGGGGAGAAAAAAAATCTGCTATCACAATAATTGAATAAGGAATTTTCTGACATTCAGTTCACTTGTATCCAAAGATATTTGCATCCGTTCTGGCTTTTCACTCACTTAAAAGTATTCAAATTAAAGTGATTCATGCAATGTTTGATAAGGATTCTTTAAAGCTAGGCAAATTTAATTGTTTTGTTCATATAGGCAGATTTAATTGCTTTGTTCATATAAGCAGTAATTTTTGTGACAGACACCTGTGATTTTCTGTAATTTTCAATTTACCAGGGGATCAATCACATATTTGTATATCAGGTGATGATTCCAAAAATGTCTACTTAAATCAGTGCTCACTTTGAATACTAACTTACTGGAAATGCATATGGAGACTTTAGCCTCAGCTACGTGGATAACAGCTTTTCAGATTTCTTTCAGAAGCTACCTGCTTTTTTTCCATCAGCCTTGGGCAAAAAGAGTACCTAGCGTCTGTTTGAGAGCTTTTTTAAAATATGGTGTGCTCAGTAAAAATTTATCACCTCTAACTAAAGATAAAAAAAAATTAAAATCTATATTTATTTCTACGTGTTTTGCTTAAACCATTATTATACAACAGCCTTCCGGTATTGTTGCAAACCTGCTCAATTACACAGAGCAGCAGTCCCTAACCTTCGCCAGCCAATGTGCAGCAACAGTCAGCAATTATACTGCAGGCAGCATCTTCCTATTTGCCTCAATTTTAACATTTTTATTTTTCGCAGCTGCAGCCAGTCTCAGAGGGTCTAGCAGGCAACATGTTATCCATAAGCCCTGACTTGGAAACCACTTCTGTAGGGTAGCAATGGCAGGAATTTATTAATTACCTTTTCCTCTATTTCTTTGATGAAAATACATATATTGTCCCAGTGCACTGGCTGTCCATGTAGTTTGTCTAGCTGGTCCTTGGATGTGATGGTATGGGCTGTAAGAAGACAGCGTACATGGCCTCCAAAAAGAAGTAATACGATTCACAGTCAGAGGGTGATAGCTTGACCAAAACCAGCTTGATTTACGTAGTGAGTTTCATTGACTTAGCAATGGCAAAATGGCATTAAAAAGCCCCAACAGCTGATCCATTCACTTTCCAGCCACTAGTGGTCTAAACATAGGGGTGTGAAGAAAACCTATACTGAAAGACAGCAGCATCTTCTTAGCAGAATTAGGCAAAAGATGAAGGTAGGTATCCTTGTTATAACTTTTTTTTCCCCTCCCCCTGTGTGAAGGTGATGTGCATTAGCCAGACCGAGCAACTTCCTCTTAGGCCAGCCAAAAGAGCTGTCTAAAAACGTGTACAACTTTGTTACAGCTGAGAAAAGTGCAGCTAGAAAACATACGTGATTAGCTTTTGTACAGGAATGAAAGCATTTCCCCGTGCTTATAGAAGTTTTGCAATAAAGTGTCTACTTGCCTAAACCCAATGGATACGGATGATTTTACAGCACGTTTGGTTTGAGCCATTCGTGTACGTTGGCTCTGTTACAGGAGGGGGGGGGCTGTACAGGTGCAGTAGTTATTGGAAAAATCAAACCCTAATTGAGGGAGGGAGGGAGCTGAGGGGCTGCTGAGCCTGATACCAGGGTTTGTCTACAAGCTCAGCCTCCCGGCACCCCTCAGTCCCAGCACCGAGCCTCCGGATCCCTGGAGGTCCACTTCTTTCGTGCCTGACATTTGCTGCAGGTGGCCGTGCGGTTCCCCACCGCCTGAGTATTTGTGTGTGACTCAGACCGGGAGGACAGGAGGGGACTGGATGCTTGTGGTATGCACAGCATCTTTATTTTTCATGTAACTCGCCCTATTAGGGGGAGTACTGTACAGTGCTCAGAGCATAAGTTTAAGGGCTAATGAGTTCTGGGTTTAACGCGCTGGTCTGCTGGATTTAAAGGGTGACATGGGTGAGTCAGATTTTAAAGGTTTTCAGGAAACTAAAAATGTAAATTAGGCATTTGGTGAAAAATCTTCAATTAGTTCAGTAAGAGCTGTATGTCAGAGCACCCTTGAAAATCCCAACAGGCATCCTTAAGCATTTAGATACCTTAATAAGCTGGGTCTTTTTCTGTTCCATTGCTCCATTCCCTATTTGTAAAAAGTTGATAATATTTTATATTATCATAGAAGGGGTTTATGAGGGTAAACTGCTAAGTCTGAGCACACCAAGTATGTAATACATTTGTAAGGGAGAGTCATATGGACCTCTTGGAGATATTCAGGTGAAAACCGTGTTAGTCATATGGGCATTTGAAAACAATCCTAAGATCACATAGTATCACCCCATGACACCAGATAAAGCAAATATCGTAGATGAGAAATGGAAGTTGCTCGACTAGAAAAATTATAGTAATGCATAAGAAAACCAAAACCACCAAAAAACCCAAACACAAAAACCCATGAAAGCAGAAAATCTCTAATGGAGAGACTGACCAATAAAAGAGGCATTAAGACCAGAAAAAGTCGCGTGTCCTTGTGGACCATTTCTGTAATAGATTTACCGTACAACTTCTTAATTGAAAAACTTGGTGTGGCATGAATCAAGGCTGCCAGAAAGCGTGTATATGTTTTTGTACATGTGACTGGACTTTTTAAAGGATGGACACTTTGGGGGGGAGTGGGAATCAAGAGGAAGAGTTACATGGTTTTGATTTAGGATAGTTTAGAGTTTGGCATAGAAGAGAGGAAGAAAGACTTTTGGTGGCTGGAGCTAGTGCCCTGTTCTCAATCTACCAGGTACGTGACTGTGCATTACGCTTCCATTGTAGCTGATTTGACTGCTTTAGAGCTACAGTTCAAAATCAACTGTAAAGCTTCTGCCACTAGTTGTTGTAGTTCTTGGTTGTAGGTGATGCTGGGTCTTTGGGGGATTTTTGTTGTTGTTCTGTAGGGAATCTTTGTTTTTAAAAAAACGGCTTCCCAGAGATGGCAGTGGTAGGATGCCATTGCTCTTCGTAGACCTGATGAATTTCTGTACTGCCTGTTGTTGTAGTGTTTTGACAACTTTGCAGCACCTTGTGCTGCCTGCATACCTTCCAGTTACTGCTAGATATAGCAATAAAGTGCTTAATGCATAGTTACATGTTTGCTGGCATTTGCTGAATATCAGTAAAATTAAGTTATATAAAAGAAGAGTATAAAAGAGTTGCACACCGAGACTGCCTTACACAAAACTTCATCTCCTTAGCAGATTCTACAGATTGAATTTTTTTCCTTTAATTAAAAAGTATGCAAAACTTGGAATAAAAAGTTTTTAAAAAGTCAGAGAAAGCTGTTACGAACCTGAGGACTGGATAAATATGGAGGTAAGGGATATAAAAAAAGCCTACTCCATTAATTGTAATGAATTTTCATTAATTTTGTAGCGGAAAAATGAATAGAAATAAAAAGTAAAGTTTGCTCTCCTTTTCCGTTGGATTGCACATCTTAAGGATGAGCGAGTAAGGTCTTAAAATGTTCTTAATTATGCGCTTTAAAACTCACTAATAGAGGCTAAAACAAAATACATTGTGAATATTGTGAGTATAGCGATGGACGTTAGGCATAAAGTATGCTACAGGTCATAAATATGAGATCAATATTGTACAGTGACAGAAAGTCAGATTTTAGTACTTGATGGAGGTAAAGGTAGTTGACAATCAAGAAACTAAAAAATGCAGGCATGGAAATGTGATGGATATTGAAGACACAATGTATGAGAACGTGCAGTTATGGTCTTGCAGTAGAATTTAAGAATCTTATTAATCAGTACTCTGTTTTTTCATGTATACTTTCAACTTCAGGAAAGGGAAAAGCACAAAGAAACAAAAAGGCCTAAGTGGCTTCAACGTGGCCTCCCAGCCCACCAGTGGAATGTGAGAGCCGAGGTTTTCTGCGGACAGTATCATTCCAATAGACTGGTCATTCCCTAGGAAGCTAATACTTGCAATTAAATAGTATCCTAGCAAGCCTCCCTTTAATTCAGAACTTGAGTTTAAAAACAAAACCTGTCTTCAGAAAGTAGTTTAATTTCTTAAGAGGGTATTTTAAAATTTTTGTAACTCAAATGACTTACTGATTTATCCCCGCCCCCCCCAAGCTTCCAGGAACATATCAAGCTGCAGAGTTCCATCAAGATGCTAAGTACATCTAGTTTTATCTAGATAAATGCAGAAAGCATTTACGAGTTGTAAAGACTGGAAAAAGATTTGAGTGGGTGAAATAACTTTCAGTATGTTTTTTATTTTTATTTTACTCATTATGAGCCATTGCTTTCCATATTTTTAATTTTCTTTTCCTCCTGCAAAATGAATGTAAAATGCTGCCACTCCAAATTCCTAGTATTCTCTTTGTCGTGCTAGTGCAAAACTCTTTGCAAGATAGAGGACAAGTATGAATCGTATTCGCTGACATGATGTCAAATGAATGAAGAAGTGTGAAGCCCAAGTTCCTTTGCTTTTCAAGAACTAAAGTGCTATTTCAAGAGTTTAAAAATAATACAGTGATGTTATGTATTTTAGACTAAAAATATGTATTCTTTTTCTCTTTTGAAAAGTCTGGAACAAGTTTGCAGGAGGTAAAAATAATTATCTCCTGTTGCTTGTATTCTAAGATGCTCTGCTAGTTTAATTCCCTTTAAACAAATTGGCTCTCAGAGATCTTCCTGTCATTCTGAAAGAGTTTGGTATTGTTTTTTCCTGGGAAGTCTGTTTTAAACAGATAACTAAACTTTGAAACAAAGTGTAGAAAAGAGCAAATTATGGTCAAAAAAAAAAAAGACTACCTGTGTGCTTAATAAGGGTTTGAAGCTGCCATTAAAGTAAATTAATTTAAATGAAAGTCAATTAAAGATTTTACTTTAATATAACTGCATATAACTTTTTCCTAGAATAGATTTTTCTTCTTTTTGCAGGTGATCTAAAGATGCATAGGTGTTTAAGTTACAATTTATACTTCAGAACCAGAAAAAGGGAAGACCGCAAAGATCGTTCTTACAATAAAGCTTTGAACAGGTTGGAGCATAGTCATGTGAAATACTGTTCCAACATGAAAGGACAGATCCTTGCACTACTAAATCACTTTACATTTTTCAGTGGTGCAGAGCAACTTCTGTGTAGTAGTACTTTCCTCGAACTTGAGCAGACAGACATGAGGAGTGGGTTTTCTGCAGTCCCTCTGACCCAGACTCAGGCCACTGCTGAGCTGTGGCTGCTCTTGGGCGTTGTGCGGAGGAGACCAAGTTTAACTGTATGAGAAAAAGACACAAGGAAGGTGGCTTCTAGCCCTTCTTGGCCTCTGCATCCATCTTCAGTATAGGTGTGGAAAGCAAGAGCTTTCTGGGGCTTCCATTTCCATTTTGGTTTTACTTGTCACTTATATGGGATTTAGACCAAATATCTGTTGTTTACAGTGCACTTAGGCACTGAAACTATAGCATAACTTTGTGTTACGCTTGTGTTAAATAGACTGATGCCAACTATGCCCCTTTGTATTTAAGAAAAAAAAGTGAGTTTACTCATATACGATATTCATTGTGTGTATATATATATAAAAATAATATTTATTTACTGAAGTCATTGCAAGCAGATGTGAGAAGTAATCCTAAAAGTTAGAATAACATACCATTTGAATCAGAAGTCAGTTATCTCTATAGTCATCCCACAGTTTATGCAAGTCTCTTCCAAATGTGCAGTGAACGTTAAAGCGAATGGTTATTTTGAATTGTAACACAAACATGTATCGTTGAAAATAACCTAAAGAGTAATGATAAAAACATTAACCTTTTAAAAATTAGGTTGGCTAAGTAGCATACGGTCTGTCTTATACCTGAATTCTCATCTTAAATGCCAGTTTTGCTGATGAAAAATAGTAGGCTAAATTTAGCCCTTGTACATACGACTGTACTTGCCACTAAACTTTATCACTGCATTTGTCATAATTCTTATTTCAGTGGGATTTGCACATTCCCCCTAGATAGGGGGAAGAGGGGAAAGAATTTGCTAATTATAATTTCCTAAGAAATATCCATAAGCTTTCCGCAGGCAACAGTTTACATTTGGAGACACTGTACTGCTAACATTTTTGTGTGATCCATACGTTTAGTGACCCAAGTACAAATGATCGGCCACATGTCCCCCCAGATAGCTTTCTGGAAATTTCCTTTCCAAGCTAATTTGTGAGAGTTTAATTACACTGACAGTTCAGAGACCTAGAAATGTAAGTCCAAAATTATTGCTGTCATAACAGCAGATCTGGTTAAATTCAGTCTGTGCAGCACTATAGCATCTTTGGTGTGTAATAAGTAGAGGTTGAATATAAACTGCAATTTATGTATTTATGTTTAAAACCACATTTCTAGGTTTTAGTTCTTCCCCCAATGAAAATAGTGATCATTGTTGATTTAGTGCAAAGCTGTACTTAAGAACATTGTATTGTGCATCTTTTGCTATATTTTGTCATTAATTTAAGCTCTTTTGTGGCTTTATTTAGACCAAAGAGATAAAGAGAGATTATTTTGGTCTAAAGCTTTATGTCCCTTTCATATTGTTAACAAAATTTTAGTTCAAGGGATAAGAATTTAGACTAATTAATTACAGATGGAAGGATTTTTCATAAAAAAGCTGTCAGTTGCAACTTGTAAAATCTGTAATTCCTAAAGTTCATCATCTTACAAGATAAATCTTTTTTGCATGTTCTGTAGTACTGTTAAGTAGTAAGTACTTGATACATTTATTTGGAGAGTACAGAAAAAATTCTGTGACATAAAGAAAACGTGATGTGTAACAGCTGGAGGTTTGCACATTTGTTACATTAGCTATTGTAATCACACTGAGTCTTGTGTGTTTTAAGTTGCTCAATATGTTCAGCTGCATTTTTGGGGGATTTTAGTTTGGCTTCCTTTGGCAGACGTATGCTACAGTATTTTATCTTGTATACTTCCTATGGTTAGTTGGAATTCAGAAATACAGTGGATGCAGTCAAAACTGGCATATGTATCTGTATGTCTTGAGCCGATTTCCAGTTGACGTGTGTCTACCAAAGATAAATGTTGGAAGAGTCCAAGAATATATAATCTGTCAGAAAAAGCTTTTAGATTATTGATGTAAATCCACCATACTAACAGAAAAAGTCAGGCACTATTGATTTTGGAGTTAAAACTTTCAAAGGGCGTGTAAAATAATAAGAATTCAGATTTGAAATAGGATCATTCCTTCCAGTATACTTTCTCACTTTTTTTTTTTTTTTTCAAGTTTAGTTTTACACGCACACAGAAAGAAAGCCTTACTGACTTCCCATGGAGATATGTTTCCTCAGTTTGCTACATTTCCATCAGGAAGTTTGTTCAAAATGTCTTAATTCTATCTTACTGTCTACAAAACTCCCCAAATGTTTCCTTCCCCCATGTGATGGGCCTTTTCTATGTGTATACAAAACACTAAATATTTATCTCTTAAAATTTCTTCTTGTAAACCAGTCTTCATCATTCCCACCCAGGTTACTTTGTGTCTGGTTTCTCCATTTGTCTTCTAGATTGTGTGTGTTATATACCTGCATTTCAGATGTTTTTTCATCTGGGTGTTCCCAGTCCATTTCTCAAGCAGCATCTCCTTTTATTTACTGCCCATATTTCTCATATTTTTAGTTCATCTGTGTTTTAATTCTCTGACCTCAACAGTATGGTTTGTTTTCTCCTCACATTTAATGTAATTTCAGAATGTAATTGTATTGCTGTTTAATCAATCAATATATAATGTTTGACCCATCTTACACACAGATTATCTCATTGGGCATCTGGCCACACCCATATAAAGTTCTCTTTAGAGTTCCCTTTTAAAACTTTCTACTTATTTTTTAATTTGCAAGAGGTTCATGCCTGTGGAGTTAATGGTTTCACTAATAAATATTAAGATATTATAAAAGGTGTTTCTCACATCTATCAAGTTATATAAATCAGTAAGAATTATCCTACTGTAATATATAGAAAGGAATGTAGAATGCTAATTAGAAAATGATCAATGAGACCAACAGTCTTAGGATCTTCTGTTTCCATTTGTAGTAGATGTTTTACCCATTTAAAATAGTTTGGTTTTTTTTTTTTCCCCCTGTCCTGGTTTCAGCTGGGATGTAGTTAACTGTCTTCCTAGTAGCTGGGGCAGTGCTATGTTTTGAGTTCAGTATGTGAAGAATGTTGATAACACTGATGTTTGCAGTTGTTGCTCAGTAGTGTTTAGACTAGAGTCAAGGATTTTTCAGCTTCTCATGCCCAGCCAGGGCCCCTGACCCAAACTGGCCAACAGTGTATTCCATACCATGGGACGTCCCATCTAGTTTAGGAACTGGGAAGTGGGGGGCAGGGATTCGCCGCTCGGGGACTGGCTGGGTGTCGGTCGGCGGGTGGTGAGCAATTGCCCTGCGCATCATTTGTACATTCCAATCTTTTTATTACTACTGTTGTCATTTTATTAGTGTTATCATTATTAGTTTCTTCTTTTCTGTTCTATTAAACCGTTCTTATCTCAACCCACGAGTTTTACTTCTTTTCCCGATTTTCTCCCCCATCCCACTGGGTGGGGGGGAGTGAGCGGCTGCGTGGTGCTTAGTTGCTGGCTGGGGTTAAACCACAACACCCCCCTAGAGAAGTTTAATGGATAAATTAATGCCTAGTTATTCTGTCTTTTGAGGGGAAGCCTACCATAAATAGGGTGATCTCAAGTATTCATTATGCTAAGGTCTCTCTGCACAGCATAAAGGAAGAGAGTGTTTCTTGAGTCTGGCTACAGGGAAATAAAGCAGGTACTGAGTTAGTTCTCGCTGAGTGCCATTCTATTCCCAGTAGTAGGGCTGATGTAGGATATGCCGCGGTGGCATTATGGCAATTCGTACCTGCTGAAAAGAGCTTTTAGGTCCATTAGCAACCAAATACAAGAGAAAACAGATCTGGTATTGCTTGAAAAAATACGGAAAGCTCTGAAGAGAAAATTCTCTTATCAGTACTATTTTTTGTAAGCTTTAGTAATTTGCTTGGGGTAATACAAGACACAAATCTAAACTAATAGTTCCAATTTTGTTTAATTCTATGATTGTCCTCTCTTCTGCAGTAGATCATGCCATCAGGAAAGGCTCCTATTTGTGCAGGTGCCACTAAGGCATCCATGGTAATGAAAGTCTAACTTAAACTTTTCCTCTTTTTTTTTTTTTTAAATTGATAAATATTAATGATGATTAATGAGTCAAAAAAAAAAACCCAACAAAGGAGACCAGAAATTGGGCTCAGCTGGTAAACAGAAAGGTGAGGGGTTGACCTTTTTCATTTGATTTGTTTGTTCTAAACTTATAGCTGTCCCACAAAGAAAGAGGGGTGAAACCTCGTAGTGCAGCAGGCATGAGCATGAAGCCTGCTGCTTGTGCTGCTAAGGAGATGGACGTGAGGAACAGAACAGGCGGCCAAGCCTCTGAAGAGGGAGACCTCACTCATGTTCCTAAGGGACCAGAGAGCACCGTGCAGATTTGCTGTCGCTCGGAAATTAAGAGTTAACTGAGTTGAAGCCTGGGATTTTGAGGACCTGCCTACAGGGACACGGTAGACAGGAAAAGTTATGGATATACCTTGTTATACCTCTCTTGTAAGAAGTTATATTTCTGTTTTATATTATACTAAAATTTGCCTTTTTTTCTGGATTTAAAAGGCTTTTGAGCTTCTTTGGGGAGTTCACTGTAGAAAAAGATAAAAGCAGATCTGTCTAAATGCTTTGGCTGTCTTGGGGTCCCATCAGATGCTCATTGCTTTTTTGTTTGTTTGTTGGTGGGGTTTTTTTGAGGGTTCATAGTTTGGTAAGCGCGCGTGAGAACGCAGGATTTGACACTGACATTAGGGCTGTGGCTAAGCAGGAAAGAGAAAGCTTGGCCATCGTGGCTTCATCTCATCAGGGAAACCTGTCACCTCGGCTCTTTCCTATGCAGCAGCATCAGCGTTCCTGCCAGCTTCTGTGAACTGCAGAAGGTGTAATGTTTTTATATCTGCTTTCATTCTCAAGTTAATGTCTTGTTCCTGCCTACCTCATTCATTCTCTACCTGTCTCTTGTTCTGTTGTTGTTATGTTATAAAGAGTGATTTGACTAGTCAAGATGATTTCTTTCATACTGCTGCTATGAGCCAGTGACGATAAAATTGCTAAAAGCGGTGCCCAAAATAGCAGTGCACAGGTATAGGTTTGCCAGAGCGATTTGATAGTAATTACTGAATCTGTCCTTCTGTGGTATAGTGTTACAAGTGAGGCCCAGCGCTGTGAACAAAAACTGCTCTTTCTTCCTGTGATGTATTTTTCTTCCTTCTTTTCTGTTTTTCTTGGGAGCTGGAAACCAGAACAGACCTTAATAACAACAGAACCAGCAACACCTTCAGCCAGCTCAACTTTTTTTTTTTTCCTTCCAAAATTGGGGGGAAGCAATTCTTCACCTTCAAGAACATCTAAAATTCAATCTCAGGATTCACTTCTCATCCTAAAGGCTCTGTGCACCGAGAGAAGAAGGAACAGAAATTTTGTTAAAATGGAAGTCTTGGGATTTGACATTTTCAGTGGTTTGGCTGTTTTACCTACTTTTTTTCTGTACCCCTCTTTATGAGGAAGATTTCCAGTGATAGTTGTTGCCATGGTACTAAGCAGGACAGGGTGTCTACTCCAATCTTAAAACTATGTGTATGGCCGTATCGTGAAAAATTATCTCTTCTGACAAGTCAGGCTTGTTTACGCAGAATTAATACAGCACCACTTCCCTCATTCCAAAGTGGAGAGAGGCTCTTCAGGTCATTCCCTGTGTGTCAAGGCAAATGCGAGCTTCAGCAGGGCTGGAAAAGCCTTCAAATTCGCTCTGTCCTTCCACTCCCTCGTTAGCTGTTCATATGAACAACCGCTTCACGCCCTGCCGAGCAGCTGATTGGCCTTGGAGGGAAGAAGCATCTGAAGCAGTATTAATGTTTCATTCAAAATCATGAGAGCCAGGGAGGAGGGGAGGGGAGTTAGGGAATTCAAAGCCCCAAATCACTACTGCCTTTTATTTCACCAGGCCTATTTCTCCTGAGCAGCATCCCTCATTGTCTCCCACACTGGATTTCCTCTCAGGACAGTCTTGCTGACTTTGCGAGATGTTTTTGCCAAGGGTAAATTTAACAGTGTACAGAGAGGAGTTCAGCCCCCTCTCTTCCCTTTGCTTTTCTTTCTCCATCCTCTGTTGCTTCTCCCCAACCCTGATAACGGTGTTTAGTATGACGTATGCCGTATAGGAGATGGAGGAGCACAGAAGCTGTGTAGTCCCTCCATCCTCTGCTATTTTCCTTTCTCAAATCATCTCTGCTGCATCAAGACCTAGTATGTTCACCATGTAAAAATCCCTTTTTATTTTCTCAGTAAGCAAAACAGATCAGAAAGCTGTAAAATTAGTGCCTTAAAATGGTATCTCAAAGATATATGAGCAAACGAGATGTGATAAAGCAATCAGTAATGGAGTGTAGTGGAATGCATGACAGCAAGAACAGCCAGCTGCATCTGAGAAATACACAAGTCCTTGGACTCCAACAGTATAAAACCTCCAAAGCTCTAAAAGAGGAGCAATTCTTACTTTTCTGTAGCAGTCCCAGCAGTTTGAAACATGGTTGGCAGCCATCCCAGTGTATTATTGCAATCATATCATCATTGATGTTAAAAGAAACATCACCTCCAAGTGGGTATTCACATAAGATCTTGGATTCATTGTAAATAGTATAGCACATGGCAGGGTTATTAAATCTGGAAATGTTGCTAATAAATAAAAATCATTTTCTTAGAACAGGAGCAGAAAAAATGTTAGATACAGAAGTCTTGCATAACTAGCCCTTCATTAACAAGGGAGGACCCCTTTTACAATGTTTCAAGCAGTACTGTTCGCAGTAAATGACAGCAAATAGATGCTAAATCCTTAAGTACTTCTGAGATAAATATTAATATTGTTGCGTTTAAAAACCCAAATGTTGTTTATTCTTTTACCGAATAGTGTTTGGAAAAAAGAAGGGGAGAAAAAGCAAGCTTTTACAGAGTATTTCCTGACTCAGCAATTGACTGAAAGGAATGATGCTGACACACTTGGTTCAAGGTAATGGGAGGACTTAGCCCCAGCTAAGGAGGACTGTGAACATACAAAACGGTGTAGGAGGTGTCAGGCTGTAGATCCTGTGAATGAACTATTACTCTACAATACGTTAATACAAACTTGTTTGATTCAGGGGTGTTGTTCAGAGACAGCTGTATGGTTTAGTTGGCTGGAAGAGATTACTAGTTGGGGACTGTGAAAACGAAGGCTCTTAACTGTGCCAGTCACTTGGGGTGTTATCTTGGAGAAATCTCTCAGTGCTGCTTTTTCCCTGACCTTTCAGTTGCCTTTTCAGTACTGATACGCAGTTAAAATTGCAGCTAATCCCCTGTCTATAATCAGTGGAGAAAACAGGGCACGTCTCAAGTGTGATGTCAGTAAAGCACTGAGCAGAAAACTGCCTGAAAAGCAGCCAAGAGAAAACAGCGGGCCCAAGGACTTAGGTGGAAAGTAGTCTTCCCGAATACGGCTCTCCCTGTTTTCATAGTGAACAGGCAACAAGAGCCTGTGCTTTGTTGGGGCCTCTCAGCACTTTACTCTTATAAATAATAAACAGAATATATTTTCCTCCTGTGTAGGTTAGCAAATGGAAATGCGCCTCTTTTATCAGCAAGGAAGCCATAATTGAGAGGCAGAGATTTGATGGAATACACATTCAAATGGGAATAAATAAAAGCATAAGGAGGATTTCAAAACCTCTATTTCTGTACTAGGCTTAATCTGAATGTTTAGCTATGGAATTTATTCATGATATCTGTTTGCAAGCTTGGATTTATGTTTTCAGACCGAAATCCCACCACACACTCTAGCCTGCATCTGACTGTGCAACAGTACTAACAGGGTAACTTTTAGTTATCTTTTGCATATCCCAGCATTTTGCCATTTACTGCCCCTTTTTCAGCATAGAAGTTTCAAACATTTCTTTCATGGCCTGTGTTGGATTGCAAATGCACATCTCGGCGTGATACCGTTTGAGACTGACACTAAAAGGACTACTGTAATGGTAATCTTGTTCACGTTATTGTAGTGTAAATGCACAATACAAAGTATGTTTCTTGGAGGGAGAGGCCTTTTTAATGTGCCCCCTTTCTCCAGCTTGCCCCCCCACGCACACACACTTGGGATTAAACAGTGTGGGTTTACTGACTCGATTTACTTTTTATTAAAGAGATATTTTTGTTTATTAATTTCAGTATACCTCAACATGCATGTTTTGCTCATGTTTAGGAAACTTATAAAACGAGTCACCCACCCCTTACATAAGAGTCCTCTATAGAAATTGTTTAACAGCGAGGTAACTCTACTCGACAACCCACTAACAGCCCAACTTTCACAAGTCTGAAAGTTTGGAACATGCAGTTCTTAGAAGTACATGGTCCTTTTCCCTTCTTCTTCCTCCTTTCCCCCTTCCCTTTTTCTTCCTTTTTGTCAGGTTTTTTTTCTTAAGTGAATGTAATCTTATCCTTGAAAGTGGAATGTTTTCTGTTTTCTTAACATTCACATTTTAGTCATGCAAAAAATTGTTCCTTTTTATTACATTCATCTGAGTTTCTATAATTTTGGGGCAAAACTCAATCCTGCTGTCCTTCAGATTTCAAAAGCTGCTAAACCAAAGCCACTAAATCTGACCTCATGATTTCTGTAGTAATAGTTCACTCAAAAATCTCCAAGAGTAAAATTTTCAAAGAAACATACATGAGTGAAATGACTTGTACCCCACTGAAACTGAGTGGAAATTTGATATATATGCCCTTCACGTATTTTTTAAAATCCAAGCCTTATAGTTTGTGGTTGCATAAAATAAGAAATGACTGCTTCTGTTCAAAATACTTAACCCGGCATTATAGTGATCCATTTTGAATGATCTCATCTCAGTTATTCCATTTTGTCTTACTCGAATAATAAATGTATGCTATAACAACCGTAATTACAAGAATTAACAACTTCTTCCTTAAAAATATAAGAATGTAATCAATTTTCCCCTCAATGCTATGCACTGTCAGCAAAGGTTAGAAATTTACAGTGTGAAAGGCAATCTTCGTTAACTTAGTGAGGCAAATATAGGGTGTTAAATGTCAACCCAATGGTGGGAATAGTGTTAATTTAAAGGAAATAGGATCACAGGCAGTTCCTGAGAGAAGGATGTATACAAGCACCTGATTCTAAAGAGAAGATTTAAAATAATGTTCATGTAATATAGTTTGAGGTATATTTTTTCATAATATAGTCAAACTATTGGAAGTGTGATTTTTGTTTTGTTTTTTTAATCTCAATTTCTTTATTTATTTTGGGGGCCATGTGGGACCAGGATAAGCAGTAGAAATTGGTGGGTGCCTTACCCACCTAAGGATGTTGGATGACAAAGAAAAAAGTACCAAGTGTTCAAAAAAATTATCCTAAAATAATTCAGCTGAAGTAGCTGAAAAATTAGCAAATCCCCCCAGCGCATTCCAGTTAGCAAGGAAAGTGGGTTGTAGCTGTCTCTGTGGAGCTGAGAAGAAACCCCCATTAATATTTTTAGTTGCATTTTTTTTCCTGGGCAAGAATAAAAAATGTAGAGATGAGAAGATGAAAAAACAGTGGCTAGAAATTTACTGTCAGTTTGCTCTGTTACGTATGTTTGTTTTTCCCTTCGAAGTAGCAGAATTCTTGGAGTTCTTCAAAATCCAAGGAATTCCCCAGATCTGAAAGCAAACCAGCTGAGCAGTTCTTGGGGGAGGAGAGAAGATGTAAAAGCTGTGGCTCAGTGTCCCACACTGTTTTCTTAAGTGTCCCACTGTTGTGGTATTATGGTTTCTGGGAGCGAGGGGCTTCTGCCAACATTTTCTGCTTTATACTCCCTTTGTAATTCTGAGAGGGAGGTGAGGAGAGCAGTCGTTCTCCCCTTGGAACAGGCCTGAGGAAGAGCAGCCATGAGTCCGCAAGAAGGCATTGCAAAGTTGACGATCCCTTCTCTACATCCCATTTGTTCATGTACACCCACCTGGAGAGACTAGTGTGTAACATGGAGGGTGTATTACTGATTATAATTGAACTAGTCTTAAAAAACCCCAATGCTGTATACGGTGATTATAATTTCTCTCTCTGGTAAGGTTGTTTATCCTCTTTTTCTTATTTATTGCTTGAGTGAACCTAATACATTTGAAATTATGTTTTAGAAGAAGTAAGATACTGTGCAACTGGTGGTATTTCACTGCAGAATAACCCCCGAAGCGATTTGTAATCCCCTGGTACTAACATCATCTAATAGTGAGCCAAATTGAATAATAAGCTCAGTGCTATGAACACAGCTTCATATTCAGCCTCATTCTGTTGTAGTTAGCATTGCCTAGTAATTAATTATTATTCTGTATTTATGCTATCAATGACATCCAGAGGCTGGCCTAAACATGCTCGAGCCACTGGCAGCAGCAATGTATGTACCTGTGGATATTTTGTTCTCCCTCTATAAATGTATGCTGTAGACTGTCTCTTAGATTTGTCAGTAACTCTTCCCTGTAGCTAAACGCAAGAAGACAGTACATGCTGGACATCAGTCAAAGACACACACTGACACATAGCTTACTAATTACTATTAATGTTTACAGGATTTGGAATGTCCTAATTGATTTTGGCACTGAAAGTGCAGTCTAGTAAATTGCTTGTCACCTTTGTTTCATCCTAGGACTCATTGAGAATCTCATATGCAATTAACTGTAATTGCTATACTGTATTTATTCTAAAGTGCACAATACATGACTATTTTGTTGTTTGGATCTCAAAATTGGGGAGTTAATTGCTTACAAAAATACAGTTCAAAATAAGGGGATCTTCGTGGTGAGGGATTTTTTTTCAGAGTAGAAAAATACGAAGATTTTGCTGTAGTTCGTGTTCCAGACTCGTAGTCCCTCCTGTACTTGAAATCTCACTGACTTCAGGGAGAGTAGCTGGTGCATAAAGACGCAACAGGTAGATCTGCATTACCAACTGGTGTGGCACAACGAGAGGAGTTTGATTTGCTGCACGCCATTCTGGTTATAGGACCGAATGTCCCCGTTGTGCTGCTCCAAGCAGTGAAACTTGAGCCAGCTGCCGGTTCAAGGCACACATCAGGCAAGCCTAGAACACCAGCTGCGTCCACATTGCCGAACCCTGGAGTCTGGCTTCAGCCTTGGCTCCTCCAGGAGGAAAACGACTTCAAGCACACCCACCGGCGGTGTGTCTCGCTCAGGTGAGTACCGCCAGGCTCCAAGCAGAGATACGAGGCAAAGCTGCAGCAAAAAGAATCCTTCCCCCTCCCTCCTCCGATGCTAAATCCCTAATGTGGGCACATCCTCTGTTATTCAGGAAGACTCCAGCTAAAGATGCTGAAACAAATTGTTGTGCTGCCTGTAAGACAGGGCAATTGTCTTCTGCATGTGGAACTGTACAGTAATTCTTGAAAGGAATATATCTCCTCCATGTAGTCTGGGTTACAAGGTGGAAGAAGCACTGAATTGCTCCCACGAATTCATCTGCCAGTTTAGCCTGGCAATATTTTCTATTTAAACAGCCAAAGCTCCAGAATTCACATGGACTGTCCAGAAACCTCAATAAAAGAAACAGCTTTGCCAAGAAGCAGTCTAGGACAGCAAAAATAGTGAAGCGCTTTGTACAGATAAAGGGCAGGAATCTGCAAATTTTCCGTTGCAGGAATGGAGAGCTACACTGTCTGCTGATGCCACCCAGGGTTTGGATGTTGGAGCACAGGTCTGTTTTTCAAGTTTAGGCTGACAGCGCCTGCTCTTTTCATTTCATAGTGGATTGTTGAAGGAACAGCTAATCATAAGTTTCCTTGCTGTCCTTGTTAAAGCAGAAGATACTCTTTAGTTCCTCATATTAAGAAACTAGCTGTTCTAATTTTTCTGGAGAAAATAATTTCAGGAGATAAGATACAGATCTAGCTAAATTAACTTAATTAAAGAAAATGCAAATCCAGTAGAATGAGACTGTAGATTCTACTTGCTGCAAGCACAAAATCTCCAAGAGTCTGACTGTGACAAATAATGATAATAATTGTACATCTAAAATATTAGAAATACCTTCTATCAGAATGCAGGATGAAAACAGAGACTAGTTGATTTGAATTTTTTTTACCTACTGCAAGTGGAAAGGCAAGCCTAAACGTCATTGACTGATTTCCAGCACATTCAAACTATTTTAGAGCTTACTTTTAATCCAATTAATTATTTTGCTATTCTCCATTCAATTAATTATCTGATTAAAGTTCTTATATATGTAAAATAGTCTTTTGATAATAAAAGATTATAAAAGAAATACTGCAGAGTTTGCTTTAGAAGAAAGCATAGCAAGACTGAAATCTGCAGAATTCCAAGTTAAAAGAGGCTGTTAACTGTGATGGCAATTACATGTACATGTATATACCAAAAGACGATGCGTTATATTACATGGGGTATAGAAGACTACTACAAATCTTTACTGTAGGAATCGTTTAGGATTGTACATAAATACCATTGCTTGGATTTTCTGCTTAGATCTTCCAGCATTGTTACATTTATCAAAACCTATGTTTCATTTTTTTATTACAGCTGTTGATTGTAATTGCTTCTTGTGGTATTTCAGGCTTCCTGGGATCTACTCTGAAAAAAACCAAATTCTTTTGGTTTACAACCTAAGAATTGATGCTTAGCAGTCCCTTTATGCTGCAGAGTATGGTGGCATGACTTTTCAGTTGTCTGTTCCACTTCCTTTCTGCAAATATCTGTTCATTGTATCAGTTGGTACTTTATGTGTTGGCAATATGCCTACTGTCTCACAGAAAGCAGGTGCATTTGGAGAGATGACAGCTTTCTCAGAACTCAATTATTTACTTAACTCATTTATAACTAGATTATTTGAAAAAGCCATACCATCTGTTTAGTGGTCAAAGTCTTGCTTGTGTGCTAAGCAATGCTTATTAAACTCTCTGCATCCCTTCTATTTAGTTGATGCTGTTTCACTAGAAGCAACTGGAAAGTTGCTAGACTCAAAATTAGAAGTGAGAAAATCCGGGTTCCTTTTTTAACTTTTCAACTGATTTACCCAATTTCACCTTGAGCAACTGTGCTGCATCTTGCTTTCTGTTGCCTATTTGTAAAGAGACATTTAAATAACTTTGACATGTATAAAAGGAGGGGAAAAGCTACTTAGTGATGAACAGGTTAATCTTTGTGCTAATTTAACAGCTTTGTTCCAAAGCTACTTGATAATGTGGATAGAAAAACACTATAAACAATTCTTCAAATATCCATTAGAGTTTCTGAACACATTTGTTGCCCTGTTTACATTCCATTAACATTTGTCAGATCCAGATTTACTCCCAATGGTTTTAACTGTGTATGTCCAGACACTCGGAGAGAACGCATGCAAAATTTTAATGCTTTCTAAGCGGCTTTCCTGAATAAACCTAGATGTGAAAAAAAACACAAAAAAACCTCATCCTATCAACAATAGCAACATAACTAATTAGTTAAATAAGGACAGAAGGCTGTCATTTATTTCTCAGATATGTAGCAGAGGTCACTAAGCTGTTAAATAAAGACAAAATCTGAAAAAAGGTAGCTTGCAAATTTCTCTTAATCTTTTACATTACATCTTTCTCTTAAAAATCTGGATTTGCATTTTTTTTCCCATTCATATGACCTTCTTGTCATCATCCAAGAGGGCAGGAGGCATACTGTTAGTCAATGGACAGTAATGATAAATACATCATGCATGAGAGGTAGTCTGAAGACTTTGACAAGAAAGGTGTCAGATGACCCCTTATCTTAATCACTCCCGAAAAGTTATACTCCTGGGCACACACTAAGCCTATATGTAGTTGGTAGTAAAAATCAGGGTATCATAGGCACACAGAGGATTTATTTTTGTAATTCTGAGGTCACTGTGATAAGTCATCAACTGATGGCTTTTTCATAGAATCATTTAGGTTGGAAAAGACCTTTGAGATCATCAAGTCCAACCATAAACCTCACACTGCCAAGTCCACCACTAAACCATGTCCCTAAGTGCCATGTCTACACGTCTTTTAAATACCTCCAGGGATGGTGACTCAGTACCTGTATGATCAAGGAGGGAAGCTTGCATTTTGCAGTGCTTTCTCATACAACTCATCAAAACTCAGTCAAAATGGAGCAAAGTCCCTACAGTAAACTGTGGTTCCAGCCTTACAGATCTGGGAGGAGTCGTGCCCCTTAATATCTATTTTACTTGTCAGAACTTAGTAATTTTTTAAAACACCAAAGCCCTAGAGGCAACATCATTTATTAAGCTTATGTCAGTGGTCACTTTCTATGAATTTAATATATACTTCAGGATCTTAGCTTTCCACCCACGCTGATGTATCTTAGACTTGGGATGTACGTGTGGGAGTGTGTGTATAGGAGGGGAGGGATGGAGTGAGGGAGAAGAACAGAAAGCAAAGGAGAAGCCTTGGAACACACAAAACAAGGTACATCGGTGTGGAGCCATCTGCCTGAGTCTGCAATGTTTGAAAAACGGAGTGTATGAACTGCTTCTGTTCATGATCATTGAGGGAAGTAGATCAAAATCTTCAGGACACTTTTAAAGTATTAACTGTTAATTTTTAATTGCTGAACATTTTTAGATGCATTGAAGTAACGCACTTCTTCACAGTGGTTGACACTGGTAAATAGGGTTCAACAGGGAGTCATTGCTATAAATGACTTCTTGTATGAAATGTAAGAGCTTCTGATCCTTCCACTGACCTTAGAGTCTCTGGTGCTTGCGAGTGGATGTTGCCTTGTTTGTGCAAAAAGGCTCACAGTGTTTCTTAAACATCTAAAATAAAAACACTTCCTGCTTTTCTTAGGTGCAAAATGCACCATGAAGCCCCTTGCAGCTTTTGAAACCTCCAGACAGATGCAAAGCTAATGTATTCAGTTAAGTTACTATCAGCCTTAAAACCCTGAAACGCTGAAGTGTTAGTATCTTGACCTCTATGTTAAGATGAATGAAAAACAAATTAACTTCTGATTCAGCAGGCCTTTCTGAAGGATTGTGTTTGTTAGAAAATGTCTCTGTTTTTACACATAGGTGTAAGGGCAAAAATAAGCTGTTTTCCATAAAAGCGGAAACATCTTAATCTTGACAGTTGCTAGAATTTCTAGCCTTAATGAACTAGCTATTGATACTGGTCTTTGGCATTTATATTTTATTATAATCTGATTGTTTCTCTAGTACACAGCTATGGGTATTGTTGACAGAAAGGTACAAGAGGGATTGGCAAATTTAGAAGTTAACGGCACAGAGGGTTCTATCAAGCCTTCATCTTCGTCCCTTGTCCCCCACCTCTCTCCTTCTAAAGATTTGTTTTCCCTGTGAATCCATCAGGTTCTCAGAAACTCCTGACCTTTCACAGTAACTGGTCTGTTCAGCGTGCCCCTTTGACCATGTGGTAGGGCCACGTTTCTCCAGGTATAACTCTGCCCAATTTTACTCAAGGAATTTAAGGGCACATTAATACATTAATCTTCGCCAGTCACTGACAACAGTTCGCATCACATCTATAAACTCTGACATCTAGATTTTGGAGAGTAGCAATCCCACAGTTACTTCACTGATGCTAAAAATGCACGGTTCTGATTTATTATCTTCTTCATTTTTTCCTTTTTTTTTAATCTGTTGTAGCTCAATAAAAGTGCTTAGATCAGCAGCTGTAGAGAGTAAACCCCTGAATTTGTCCCTGCAGTCAACTATAGGACAGCAAGCTGCCTGCCAGTTTGCTACTCAGTGAGAAAGCCACATATTTGGATGCCTCCTGCATGATGTGGAGTAAGAATACTGACAAGCCTCAGAAAGTAACTGTTGGGCGTGAAGATTATTACCATCCTTCTCAATATCCAAACTTCAGTGCATTCATTTCTGTAACCCAGTGTGCAATTTGGGTACACTCACTGCAACGACAGGATAAGACTCTACTGGTTTCTTCTTGGTAACAAATACTGATCAGGGTGGGTCTGTTAATCCGGGGTGGGTGGGCATCTGTCACTACTACACGGTGTTTAGTATTTGCTTTGTTGGTCATAATTAGAGTATATCAGCTTTCCTTTCCATAACAGTAGTTAAATACAAGAAGAAAAACTCCTCAGGCTGTCCAGTTTCAATTTTACATTCACAACTAAGTACAACATGAAATTGTGTAGTTCATAAGAAAACTTCAAAGAGTTGTTGCTACTAGTTCTTTTTACAGATTCCTTTTAATATAAGGAATGTCTTGCACGACTGTACAATTACACCCAGGAAAGCAGAAATCCAGATATGTTCAATTCTTACTCAAGGCTTACATTATTTAGGATACGCTTTGCAAAAATAAGCAAGTTGAAGTTCTCCTTTGTATTTGGATTTGCCAAAATTATGAAGGCTTCCAAGAGCATCTCAGCTTTAAAGTAAACATTTTCTAGGAATGAAAAAGCAGAAGAGCAGTCTGAACGATAATTTTTTACCAAATCTGTTTCTCAATTCTGTTCTTTAGCTGTTACATTTTTAAGCTGTTTCACTTTAGATTTCTCTTGAATTTCTGCTCCCAATGTCTCTGTTTTCATATCTGTTCTACAATTTTCTCTTAGACAGTATTTTAGACAGACAGGATTTCCAGAATTACCCACCCACTCCTAAGTCTGTAGAAGCCTTGAACTCATTTCTTTTGCTCTCTGGAGATGAAGAGGAGTGTGAATGGGAAAGAAGTACAGTCCATATTTTTTTTCTAACAGTAAATTCATAGTAAACTTGATCTGATTGTAAATTACTAATTCATTATCTTTCCTAGTAGTAAATGTCCCTGTCAGTAAGACTTCCATTACACCCTAATACCTCTGGATCAGACCAAAAAGCTTCATTTTATAAAATGGGAGCAGATAGATAATCCATTCACCATGGCTGATTTTCTGAAATACTTAAAAAAAAAGTCAATGTGAGCATTACACTGCATCTGGCTCCTCATCTGAGAAGGATAAATGCTTTCAAAGCTGTCTTTATTTCTCCTTATGCCAACAGCTCCCTCCTAAAGGAAAAATGAGGCTATTTAATCAGTTTAAGATGCTAGTGGTTTATGATAGTTTACTTTTCAGGAAGAATAATGTGTAACAGGTCCAGGACAATCAGTTAGTATGAAGAAGTCCTAACCAGAGCAGTTTAAGAATATTGTAAACTAACTTTCTAGTCTAGATATTGTGTAGGGCTGAGAGTGCAGTCATTCAGGAAAAAAATGTAAAGACCGGGCAAACTGAAAAACAGATATAAACATCTCATTAGCTTCATGAAGGTCAAGATAAGTAATAAATTTCCTCTTTATCCACATCAGTCTATGCAGGCAACTTTCCTGAAGTCCCTTGTGAGGTTTCAACACTTGCGGCAACCTTTTTATGATCTGCCAGTATACAGGAAGCAAATGAATTTTGGCTCTTCCTTAAATGTAAAGGAACGATGGTAAATATTGAACCACTGTGATGTGCCAAACTCCCATAATATAGGCTTAGAGTATTTGATTCTGAAAAGCAAGCTAATGAAATAATTGACCTCATTTCCATTCCAAGCAATCTGACTTTAAAGAGAAGCTTGCACTTTTATTCCACATAAATTGCCCAGAAGAGTAATACTCTTCTTATTTCTTACATACTTATTTCCTAAAAAAAACAAAATGAAGAAAGTAAGGTTCAAAAATAGATAATTTTTTTTAGGTTATTCAAAATTAGAAAGGCTAATGGTTTCTACTGGGCTTAAGAAAATTGAAGGGACAAGTAGCCAACTGGGAGATGAAATTCAGTGCTTCCAATAGAAAAGAAAATGGAAAATTGAAAGAAAAATATGTTCTGTAGATTTGTTCTAGAACTATATGAGTGATGCAATTCCTATTAATCATTATGGCTAGTTCTGTGAAAATATTTTTTCATCATATTACATCATATTCATCACATTATAGATGTGTTTGTATATATATTTACATATACATGTCTTCAGATATTAATGTGAAACTTAAATTTTGCTAAACCTCCTTTAAACACTTTAGTGGTCTGTCCACATCTCCCATGGTCCTTTAAAGTCATTTAATTCCACAGATTTTTCCCACCAAAAGAAAGTCATTCAGTGAAGCATTTGGGTAAGTACTTTTTTGTTGTTTTTCCCCAGGAAAGATTGTGCCCTAAAGGGGATCGAAATTAAAATGAATTTGTTAAAAATTTGAAGAAAATGTTGCCACTTTGTTGTTATTTTTTATAACATATCTCTGTAACTATTCTTTTGAGCACTTTGGTACAAAAATTATTGTACAGATACATACAAGTGGGAAATGAAATGCTTCTCATTTCTTTTAGTGCTCTCAAATGCTTCTTTACTATTTATTGCAACTTACTGGGCTTTCAAGGACTATAATGGAGTTTAAAGCTTATTGGCATGGTTCAAATAAGCTGTTTGCTCTTCTTCATAACCTGGGGACTTCCTGCTACTGGCTGTATATTGAAGAAATAAATGGCAATTTCTCTTCATTATTATTCATAGGGTCATAACATTCAAGATTAATGTGTGCTCTGATGGCTTATTCATGAAAATGTTCACAAATCTTGAAAGTTTCATACTTGTTAACACACACAATTTGTCCAAAAATTTCTGCTAGAAAGCATGGTTGTTCTTTATTCATTCTTCATCATTCATTTCTCTATTAAAACCTTTCATTCTGCCAATGAGGGAACATATATGGTATTTGCCAAAAGCGACTAGTCACTTTCTACAACTAGATGAGAAGTTAAATTCTTCAATAACCCTATGAACTACTATTTTTCATCCCCTAAAAAAAAACAGGATAAAAATTTGCAAATTATTAATTAGCAACTCAGTTCACCTTGTGAATGATCCTACAAGAAAAAGAAAAGTCTAACTATATCATATTATTTGTTCCAAGCAAATAATTAATCTGATTCTATTTAACATATCCCAAGAAGTAGCAGAGAAAGTGAGTGGGTGGAAATATGCATTACAGCTCTTGACTACAGTCATGGGAACTGTAACTCTTAAAAAGCACAGCTACTCAGTTTTTGCAGCACAAAGGACCTAACGGGCCTGATGGTCGTATGAATTTGCAGTATAAACGTATACTACAAAAATGTTTTTCCCACTCAGCAGATCGGCAGCTTCTCCCTTTAGCTAACAAGCTAACAATGCCAGATGCTTTTAGAAGATTCATATTCATTTGCTCCAGCTACATTTCCTGTCCTGCAAATGTAGCACCCTAACTGATTCTGCCTAACAGGATGAAATAGAGCCATTTAAGCCATCTCCATGTCATGTTACACATAGAGTACCTGACAATCTGGCACGGTATCTTTAAAACTGGTGTCCTCTCTTCTGTTATATTATTATTATTATTTATGCATTTTTTCCAGATTATACTATTTTTCACTGGATATTAGAAGACCAAATGTACACAGTAATTTTGCATATGTGATCAGTTGTGCAAAGTTTGTATTCAAAGAGAATATGGTAATAACCAAAAAGAACCAAGTCTGCAGCCTGGGAATCTGGATAAATCTTGTTAAAGTTGTGTATATGCAGTCATGACAAATTTTGTTTTCTACTATGCTTTGTTTGTATCCATGTTACTTGTGAAACAGAAGCTTTAGTTTTCACAAGAGGAACAACATATTTCTTTGTCAGTAGATACTACTGCAAGATGTCAGAAAGAAAAATGCAAGCCCTTGAACATATGACTCCTCTCAACTGTGTCTTTAAGAATCACTTAAAGCTCATTCAGTCTGCTCTCTGATTAGTAAAGACATTTTTTGTCACTTACAAACTGTAGCAGAATATTACGTCAGCTAAGTTGTCAAGGAAATGTGCATTAATGCAGACTAAATATATTAAGAGGAAATAGATGTGCAAACGAGGAAATTCTTATAACAAGTTTAACTTACTGGGTTACAGGTGTTAAGCTTTATCACAGAGACTGATCAGTTTTCTTCAGCAAGTATAGTTCCGAGTGTTGTGCTTACATACAATTTTGATTGCAGTTAAACTCTCTCAATATGAATTCACCTTACCTGTATTACAAACAAAACATTTTGCTTACATAACCTTCCTTCTTAATAAGCAAAACTAAAATCTTTCTTCTGATAAAAAATAAAAAAAGACTATTTTGCTATCTTTTGAGTCCTTTTTTCCTGTTTATGAATGTCCATGAACAATTTGCTTTAATTTTTTTTTTTTTTTTGCTTAAAGCTCTAATTTTGTGATCTTACCAATAAACTATTATGTCAGTCTTGTGTCAGTTTTGAATTATATCGCTGCAATTGCTGCTGGAAAAATATTCTGAGTAAACAAAGCTCTATTGCTCATGCACTTTTTGTTGTGAGTATTTTGTATGACCATTTAGTAATTCTGATTTCATATTGACATTGTGCTGTGGAATTTATGTACATTTAAACTAATTAATAATTACCTTGGTGAAGTCTTAGGATTATATTTCATTGATCTAGTTCATTTATGAAACTTAGTTAATTTTAAGCAATACCTGGAAAAAACATTACACAAATTTGTAACACAAGCAAAGCAGACGAAGAGAAAGCATACACTGATAAACTGAAATTTGTAAATAAAAACATATGCAAGACACTCAGAGAATTAGAACAGTGTCTTAACCAACACAAGAGCTTTACATACCCTAAGGCCTACCTATAAAATGTAGAACACATAACTTGAAAAAAAAAGTATCTAAAAGCTAATGACAGCCTCAAATACCAGTAAAGCCCAGTTACAAATACATTTTTAGATCATGGAAAATGTTATTACTATGTGAAACCCAGTCACTGATCTCACTTAGGCCTGTTTTGTTGGTCCACGTTCATAAATTTCAGGGTCAGACAGATAAGACTTGGAGTATGTATGTGTAATAAAATTAATATAATCTGAGATTCACCCCCTTGGTTTTCAGCTGCCTTCCTTTAAAGAATTTTCCAGAAAGTTTCTAAACACAGTGTTAACGATAATTAACTGTGTTCAGGAATATTTCAGAGAAGAATATATTAGCTGAGAATTATTCCTTTGTCTCAGGAGTCTTTGCAAAGAGACACCTTTCATCCTGAACAAGCGCCAGCTATGTTAATTAAGAAAAACTTGTGAGGCACAAATGAAACTACACTGCAACATTAGGTTAAAACTGCTTCAGTAAGTACTTCAGATACTTCATCCTAACAACACATCTCGTCTGGAAAAGTTAGGGTCATAGACTTCTAGGTTTAAAAAAAAAAAAAGTTGCTTTTACAGCACAATTACTGAGCTGAATTATGGCTAACCCTCCATAGATGTATTTGCATGAAAGAAAGACAATTTAGATTTTTCAGAAGCACAGCTAGGATTTAAACAATAGACACTGATGTTTCCATTGTTTTTCAAGAAGTTAGATGTCTAACCACTTCCCATTCCTTAAAATCTACCCCTAAGCAACAAAAACTTAATGAAAGTTTTTTTTCTCAGGAAGTAACAGCTTGAAATTACCATTGAATTTGGACAGAATCATATTCACAGATTGAGTGACCTGTCCCAATATATCCTAAAGATTAGTAACATGTTTATTCAGAACAAGTTAATTTTACCATTTTAATCGAACGCCTTTCAAAATTTGTTGGGTTTTAAATCAGAAAAGATTGCTTCTATTGCAAGATTTTAAATTACTAAATTTTTTTTCACTTCTTACTAGCCAAACTTCACCTAATAAATCAATGTGTGTATTACAATAATGCTGGAATATCTGAATACTCATTTTAATATAAAAGTAAGTAAGCATAGAGAAGAAAGCTTGTTTTATTTCAATAAGAACTTGTATAAAAGAACTCTCCCAGTTAGGTTTTCTGGTAAAACTCTTTCATCTTCAAGTTAAACCAGTTTACAGCCAGTTTGTTGGGAAAGGAGTTCATTTGATAGAACACCAGTTTTGTACTGTCAGAATTTGAATAGAATCATTATACATTTACCTTTGGTCTTACAACCTCCAATACTGAACAAGAAACATGCAGTATGTATATATAAATTCAACACTACCTAAAATTCTTTTGGAACGATCTATGATTTCATTCACAGTCAATAGAAAAGCTTATGTTCAGTAGATCTGTACTAAAAACCTGCGCAATATAAATAGAGGCTTTTTTTTTTTTTACTAGATAATCTACAAAGTGTAGTTATATCTTAGAGCTTCATTGATATTTTTGTATTGTGATCTAAAAAAATGTTACCCACTTACTATCTTATCCCTACCAAAACAAAATTACATTCTCAGCCTGTTTGAGGGTCGTCAAACTTTGGAATAGGTTGCCCACAGAGGCTGTGGAGTTTCCATTTTCGGAGAGATTTTGTCTGGGCATGGTCCTGGGCAGCCTGCTTTAGGTGATCTTGCTTGAGCAGGGTGTTGAACTAGATGATCTGGAGGGTCCCTTCCCCAATGATTCTGTGATTCTGTTTAATAGGGTAATGTGAAGACAAGAGAATTTATATTCCTATCATACATTCTCTTGACATAAAGAGTGGGATTTTTCTTTTTTTGTATAACAGGTCTACTTTAAAATGTAAAACATTTAAAAATGTTCCAACAATGACTCAATAACCAAACTAGGTCTTTTTGATAAAGCTGTCATAAAACTGATTGTAATAAAATCTGTCCCAGAGACAAAGGCCATGCTCATCTCTCCAGTCTGTGATAATAACTGATGATGTGATCCATAGGTAGAAAATTCTATTATTTTACTTGCTATTTCTGGATTGTTTTAACCTTGTGATTGCTACCAAAAAATGAACAAATGCACTAATTATGCTGATAAGTATAGGAGATTAATAAGAAATTGAAAGTCAGTAGATTAAAAAGGATTCAAACGTGAAAACCTGGTCAAAAATTGATTAGTACATCAGAATATCTTTAAGACATGCCATGAGCAAGATATTCAGAGAACCTATGTGTCTGTGGCCTTACTGCAAACCACAGCTGAGTACCTGAGTTATTACAACTGCATGGAAATAATGGCAGTGTCTTCCAAGTCCTCTAACAATGAAGTTACAGTCTTAATAGGCAAAAAATTAGAGGAAGCTCTCTAGTCTCAAGAGTGTTTAATCTGGGGCCACCCGTAAGATCTGTCTTCTTATTTTCTGTCTATCAAAAGGCTGCCTCTACTGGTATATGAAAGCACATTGCAGAGAATGTGCTTATAAAAATTAACTGTTTGTGTATGCAATTGCATTGATTGGTTCCTTTAACCCATTTTAAAAGACCATGTTTTTAACAAAAAATTTGGGCTTACTTTCGATGGAACAAATTACCCATTATCAACACATAATATTGTCCAGGTATTCTGACCTGCTGGAATTTGGGAGCTCAGGTCACTCTGCAGCCATGATCAAGAAGCTCTAGTTACGAAATTTGGACTTGTATTCATATCAACACCTCAAGACACTTGGCTGGCTTCGTGGTTGCACGAGGAAAGAGATCAATGCAAGTACCTGTGGCCCAGGGGCTGCCTTCTGTTCACGAGGTTCTGCATTGCACAGCATCAAGAGCTCGTATCAATGCAGAGTAGGTACGGAGAGTAGGTATTTCAGTGAGCCACTAATGGAACTGGCCAAATGCTAAAAGTGAGCACAGATGACCATCAAAAACACGGCAAAACATGCACGCTGAATTTATATGTTGCGATGCTACTGAAAAAAACCTTCCTTCTGAAATAGTGAGCGCCTTTCCTCACTGCTCCCAAAGCCCATGCCTGCCTGTAAACTGCTCAGCCTTGCCTATAGTGCTTGCCTGCACTTTGATTCACAGTTGCAGTATAGGCTTAGATCAGATACTGCTCTGGAAAACACATTGCTCTAATTCTTGTGAAAGCAGAGTGAATTGAGAAGCAGCTGGATTTTTGAGGAACACTTTCTGTGCTGCAGATCTCTGATTTTTGTAAGGGGAAACAGGTAAAGACTGACCCTGCTCTCATTACAAAGCACAGAACATCACTGGCATCAGATGTGTACTGCTACCACATGGGAATACAGACAAATAGGCTTAGAAAAACTGAGACATCTGGAAAGAGGGAGTAAAAACTGTACAGAAAATACAGTATGTAACGGTGCAAATGGCTAACATAAAAGCAGCTCCAGGATGCAGCCAAAAATCTCTTCACTTGGGACTGCACTCAACCCAGCTGTTCACACTGGCCCTGCCCAGCTGCTGAAAATTGCCAGCCAGGTGTGCAGTATATGAAAATTACTGTCCAATAAAAGGTAACAGTTTAGAGCACTGCCCTTTAGCCCCACTGTCTTTCATAGAAGTAAGACAGATACATGATTGTCCCTTTTCCACCCACAGAAACAAAAATTCCACACAAAAATGGTTCCTAAGGAGTGAGAAAGAAGTAAAACCAGGATAATGAAAAATAATCCCTTCTTCTTCTGCAACTTGGCAACTTACCTAAACTGTTTATTACCCAGCTTCTCTGAAAGTAAGCTGTGAGTTAAGGGTTCTCAATGTTATGCTGTTAAATACAGAGGTACATTATTAAAGCCCTTCAAACTCTCCAAGTGAAAAGTAGTTTGTATTGCACTCGTATTTTTTCGTACGATGTCAGTTCTCTAGATGACTCTGTCCTCTACTGAAGCCATCCTCAAGGTAGGGGAATGTTGGTCTGCCTTTCCAATTGTTCCTCACCTTCACACATCCTTGGCATTGGGCAGTCTCCAGTTCTCTCACCTTGTAATCTTCTGGCTTGTTCTGACAACTCCCAATTTCTCATTTCTTTCAATGCTGGACCATTTACTTGATTTGGTTCTTTGAAAAAGTGACATTTTTGCAGACCTCTGATGTATATCTTCCTTCTCCTTCAGGGAATCCAAGACAAATTGCTTTATTCTGAAGGTCTTCTTTCACTACTGCATCCCAGTTCCTCTGCTTTTTAATCAAATGGAGAGGTTGTGCTCTGCCTCCACTGCCAGGCTTGTTTACCAGTAAATATTTCAAAAATATCAAGAACCACCATTCTGCTTTCTCCCAAATTGCCTTTTATGCACGGGAGGAATTTCTTTAATTAATTTCCGTTCTGAAACTCTTTGCTATAGTTCCAAACAGCTGCTGTGCTGTCCCCACTGTTAATGAGCTTTGTCTTCATATGACTGGAAGAAGGACAGAAAGGGCCACGCTGGCTAAAATTGTTAAAAATTGGTTTTCAGCATGCAAAACAAACTGAACAGCTCCTGTGTGAAACTGATGGTAGTGTCACTCACCCCTCTGCAGAAATTTAATCTGTCTGGCTAGTGAGAATGAGACTCACAGCAGGGGCAGAAGGTATTGACTTTTCCACTTTTTTGAAAAATATTCTTTTTTTTTTTTTTTTTTTCAAATTGGCTGAGGCTGTTTCATCTGAATTGTCCTTCTTAAATAATTGTCCTAGTAGGAGCAGTACATTTCAACCTCATGCCATCCTTTGAAAATTCAGGCTAGCTGTTAGCTAGAGAGATGCAGCCTGACATTCTGAACCTACACATAGTGTGAAAAATTGCTTTGATCAGGTTGTGTTTATAATTTGAGGCAGTAAAATAGAATTCTTACTAATTGTGTTTAGGGCATGATGTGTTATGTAATCCACAGAGAAACTCATTTCAAAAACACTGTAACCATAAAAACAGCTGTTCCACTGAGTCATTTTCCCAACGTGCAACTTAAACCAAAGCAAAACAGAGAAAAAGCCTCTCCCAGTTGTAACTTATTTGTGCTGATATGCTTATGGAGTAGGATAATGCTAGGAATGTGGGGAAAAACAACAGAAAACTCATCTCCACATTCTTTTTTATATCAGAAGTTTGGAAACAGAAAAAAAAAAGCCTTCGGAGTTAAAAACCAGAAAAATCTCAGCTTCAAAGAGATATTGGTACCTAAACTAAATTATGAATAGCAAGCCATGTATTGATAGTCCAAAATAATTTGCAAACATAAGAATGAGTCTAAGATTAGAAGGGAATTAAAATAATGAAACAAGATACTTCATTTGAATAACTAAAAAAAATCCATGTTGTGTACATGCATGTGTGCATATTTTCATGGTGTTTAAGTATAATACAGCCTCTGGAAGAGAAGATAGTAAGAGCTGGCAAAGGAGGTGGAGGAAAGTGCACTACATAAAAGGAAAATAAAAGACAAAATGTACTGCAGGCACTGCTCTTGCATGGGTAGAAAGCTGGGTGAACAAATAAACAGCCCTTTTCTTACTTAGAATGACCCTTCATCCCACCCAGCTTTTGGAGGGAAAATAGAAACTAAGTTCTGCCACGATAAGCCTTATAATGAATTCCAAACAAGGTTAATTTTTTTCTTGGGGGGGAGGGGGGAGGAGAAGACAATATTTAATGTGTTTCTATTACATGTCTGTTGCAGGGACCAGAATTTAATTTTTGTAGATCTGCAATCCAGAGATGATTACTTCACATATTGTATGCCTTGGAGATGCAGAGCTCCAGAGAGCACAAAGATGTGACATGCCTGTGTTTTTCTTGTTTGCAGATATCTCAATAAGCTTGCTCTCCTTAGTTGTCACAGCCTGTGGTCTTGCTCTGTTTGGTGTCTCTCTGTTCGTATCCTGGAAGCTTTGTTGGATCCCTTGGCGAGAGCGTGGTCTGCCATTTGGGAACAAAGACAACAAACAAGAATCACTGAACTACACAGATACAGAGACCAATGACCATGACTACAGCGAGGATTATCTGGGTCAGCCTACAGCCTATCCGGAGTCCTCCATGAAGATCAGCCACACCTCCCCTGATATTCCATTAGATGCTCAGGTGGGAACGAAGGAGAACTGCGTACACAATGTGCGAATGCATCGTCAGATCACTGAACCAACCTCTTCTGCTCGGTCAGTAACTCCAATTTCTCTCTGACATTAATGAATACAGATACAGTCAAAAGAGCACAGCTTGATTATCCAGTACAGTAATCCATTAAAAATGCATAATTTACTTGCCACATTCTTTTAAAAAAAAAAATGCACAAAAGTTATTCTTCGAGGTGCACAAACCTCTTAGGTTAAAAGGACAGGATCACAATGCTATTGCACTCGTCTATCAAATACTGTCTCATTTGTGCTTCTCCCCCAGAAGCTAGACAAGACAGAGCACTGTGTGTCCCTTAAAGCACCAGAACAGCCTAGATTTAGCTTGTGAGGCATATTCATTTGCACTTAGCGCTGATGCTGAACACTCGGTAATATCTCCTCAAAGATTTTTAAAATGGCCAAAGAAGAAAAGTAGGGCAAGCTAATGAAGCACTTGCAAGAGTTAGAAATAGGATTAAAAATCATAGATTTTAGCCACAATTACAACCATGGGGGGAAAAGTGACTGAACAAGAATCAGTGATGTCTCCGGGGAACTGGAGAACCAGTACAGGAGGGAAGAGGAAAGAGGGAGGGTGGGAGTGTGTGCAGGGGCAGGTGATAAAAGGATTATATTTCACACAGTAAGAAGAAGGATCAGCATGTGAAGAGACAGTAAATTTCTGAGTCAAAGCAGATGCACTTCAGCTACAGAAGGTACAGCACTAGCCCAATTGCTTTTGCTAGGCTCCTTTCTGACCACCTGGGAGAGCAAGTTTAGCCAAGGTTTGCCTGCAGGCACACCTGAACATGGGTAAGATGACAGCAGCTAGCAGCCAGTTCAGTAATTGCCAGTTGTCCAAAATGTGTCTCAGAAAGAATTTGAGAAGTCCCCAGAATATTATTAATGCTATGCAGCAAAAGCTCCAGGTGCCCTTCCCCCTTGGATTAGCATAAGAATGGCTTGGGCTTATACTGTTGTAGGAATCTCTGGGGAAGTCAAAGCGATTATTATGGATACTGAAGCTTGAGCCCTACCACACGCAAGGTTGAATTCCAACTAAGGGCTAATAGCGCAGAAGTACAGTACAGGGCTGATGCTTCTGTGTTTTCAAACTGCTGGGAAATAAGCATGTCATGACATTCATCAACAACAAAAGATTTCATATCCAACATCTAACAGCAAGAGCTCTCGTGTGGCTTCGGTATTGAGTCAGATACAGGCTTTCTCTGCTACAACAGGGCAGCAATTCTGATACTTAATCAAATGGCAAATGCACAGTATCACCACAGCGTAGTCATCTCACAAGAAGCAGCAGCAATCCCAATCTGTAAAAGAACTTGCCTCAGCACCCTGAGTGCATGGACAACATCTTCACTCCTGTGAATCTCTGCAGGTCTTTCTTCTGGCAGCTGTTCCCAGCCTGGCCCTCTGTCCACAAGGGCATGACTTGTCCAGGTCCCACCCCTACCCTATACCATTTGCTGATACTGGCTTTGCTCTTTACTCCTCTTTCATTGCCCCTTACTTTTGCCCATGTCTTCTCCAAAAGACTCTTTCACTGCACAGGAGGGGCCCATCTTCCTTGTACGGCATCCTTTGTTTGTTTACCTTTGTCTCTGCTGCTTTCTGGTATAACTGGGAAGCCAGCTGGGGCTTTGCTGTGTGGCCACGGAGACCAGGCACCTGCCCCTGCTACAATCCTCGCTGAGCCATCCCTCCAGTCCTCTCCTTTTTATTCCTCCCCAGGGTACTCTGCACCTCCCACTGCGATGAGGAGCTTAAGAGTTGAACAATAAAAATCTTTTTTTGTGACCTGATAATATTTTATTGTGGAAATGACTAATGTATAGCTATAAAATGTATTTATTATGCAACAAGAGAAAAAAATTAGGGTAGTATTTAAGAGGCTGTTCCCGTTTCAAGCATGCATAAACTCATATTTACAAGGAGTGAATGAACAATGATAGCAGAGGAGTTATTGCTGATTACATTCAACATAAATAGCTTTGGACTAATCCTGTGCTAGCATTTTCCACGTGCTCTTTCTATGTTCAACCACAACTCGTGGTACTCCAATACACTGAATGATTGCTGCATATGAATAGGACAACAAAGTGGAATTCAACTCATATAAGATTAGGATTTTACCTAATCCAGCTTTCACATCCCACTACCCTGACAGGGTTTGCAAATTTGATTTCTGTTACCATCTCATGAAGTGGAAATTTCAATCACAATACCTGAGTGACTCCAGGTAATAAATTTCACTGGACCGAAGCTAAAAGCAACTTTCTCTCCTCAGAGTAATGAAACTAAAGGAGCTTTTCAGCCAAAGTACCACAGAGCTTATTACACCAGGTATGAGAGAAAAAACAAACCAATTGTTGGGGTGCTCAACAAACCATTTCAGACCAGAACAGCTCACTTGTAAGTGAAGTAGTTGTAGAGATCAACAAGTAATTAAAATGCAGAGATGTCAGGAATTATCCTCCTTTGTCCAGCTTTACTTTAGAACCAAAAATCAGCAAGCTCAGCTGGCATAATAGGCCAGGCCCTGCTGCCACTTACATAATGTTACTCATTTCATAGGCATTAATCCAAAGGATTCAGTTGAAAATGGTAACTGATAAGAACAGCGACAGTTCTTACCATATTGCATTATCCTTGCCAATAAGGCAGATCCTTTGGATTTGCGTTGGCCATGGATTTGCATTTGTCACTTTCTTCAGCCAGGTTTGGAAAGTGCATACCACTAGCTTGAGACATAGCAACAGAAAATTACGTGATATTAGCAGTCTAATGCTGAAGGTGAGCTCTCACAGCTGTTGGGTATCATCCTTTATCACTTTATGTGACTAAAAATCTGACCCCACCATACATTACAAAAATACATCAAATGAGAACACGATCTTTAGTGTGTGTGCACAGATTCTTATCATCTTCAACACAATCTGTTTCAATTCTTTCATTTTCACTTAAGGCATAATTCAATCCGAAGACAGCTCAACCTCTCCAACCCCGACTTCAACATCCAGCAGGTTCAGAAACAGGAGCAACTGACGGGGATTGGCCGCATTAAGCCAGAGCTATATAAACAGAGATCAGTGGACACAGACGATAGCCGGAGGAGTAATAGCAAGGCATGTGGAAAACTGAACTTTATTCTGAAATATGATTGTGATTTAGAGCAGCTGATAGTGAAGATACACAAGGCCATCAACCTGCCAGCAAAGGACTTCTCTGGAACTTCAGACCCATATGTGAAGATATATCTGCTTCCTGACAGGAAAACAAAACACCAGACTAAAGTGCACAGAAAGACCCTAAATCCAGTATTTGATGAAGTTTTTTTATTTACTGTCCCATACAATGATCTGAACGCAAGAAAACTCCATTTCTCTGTGTATGACTTTGACAGATTCTCCAGGCATGACTTGATTGGCCAAGTGATAGTGGATAATTTTTTAGATTTGGCAGATTTTCCCAGGGAATGTAATATTTGGAAGGATATTGAATATGTCACCAATGTAAGTATTATAATTTTTCTTTTTGAAATTTTTTTGTTTCTGATTTTATTTCCTTAATCTGATTGTAACTGAAATTGTCTGATAAATTTATGAAGGGAAATACTCTATTCTCTCCAAAGTTTTGACCTTAATCCAAGGAAATTGACAGTACGTTTTCAGTCCTCATTTCTTATTCTTTGGATATATTAAAGAATGTCTTATGCAGGAGATAGTGGGTTTAATCATTGCCCTACTGATAGGTTAGAAAAGCTAGACAATGTTTTTCTCTTAATCTTACTTAATCTAAAATTTACATAAGGAAATACTACTTTTCTTATTTTGCCTGTCTTTCTGTGTATTGTATAATTTGCCACATAAATTATAGCATACTAATCAGCCAGAACTGCAGATTCAAGATTTCTTACCTAGTGATCTTCAGTCCTTCAAAAGACTATATTCTCATAAAGTGAGATAACACCACATCTATAATGCAGGCAAATGGAGTTCAGACAATGCTGTTCCATGAAAGCAATGAAACACACTGAATTGGTTTAACTCTTTGTTTGGCATCACTTTGGTACATAGCGAAATGGGAAACTTATAAAGCAAGTCTATATTTCTGTTATCCCAAAGTCTCTGGTATCAAATTCTGTGGAGGAATCCAATTAGTGATTAGGTACAAAATCACAAAAAATACTTTTGGAAAAGAAAGAACTTTCTTCTCAAAACATGAGCCAACCTCCTTGTAATACTATTAGAAATCAATCACGTGCATCCTATGGAGAACAGACTTTCAGTGAGAATGATACATTACAGAAATCCACAAAGGTGAAGGTACTAGTGCCAAGAGCCAGTAACTATTTCATTTGCTGTGTCAAACCGTACTCAGAGTGCACATATTAGAGCCAAATAAACCAAACATCTTTAACAGTAAGATCAAAGTGTAAGTTTGTGAGACCTCAGTTCAGGAAAGCATTTAAACATATGTTTAGCTCAGTGTAAGAAGCCATTGAAAAGCAAAGGATGTTCTGAGACAAATACTTCTGTGAATTCAGACCCGCACCTTATACCGCTGTGATCTGGTAGCATGCCCATATTACAGCCCAAATTGATTAAATCCTTGGGGGGGGAATTTCTTTTTGAAAATTGATGTTGTTCTTGTTCTAAGGTGATTTCTCAGTGTTCTTAGTCAGTGTTCCATATTTGTGTGTGGAACATGCTGTGCACCCACTGCAGCAATCCTCTTCCACACTAGAATGGAACTGCGGCAGCAGCACTAGCAGTTCCCTCACTCAAGGTACAGGCGGGGCATGGATGCTCAGTGTCAGAGAAGGATGAACCTGGCTTTTCTATGAGAAGTTACTGCTCTTCAACCACAAGGGAAAGACAGAGCAGATGACAGTCATTCCAAGTGAAAGCCTGCCTTTGTACAGCATTAAGTGTCCCAAGCTCAACTTTTCAGTTTTACAATTAACTGAAAGTTGACTGCATGTGAACACTGGAGTTACTTTGATATGTACTAGTCCTTCTTCCATGCTTTAACTTAGGCAAAAGATTGGCTCTGGTATTTTCTTTTTAATCACTTCCCCTTCCAAATTTCAAAAGCGATGCAGCATATAGTTTGTATTCAGATTTTCTGTGATCTCTGAAATTAAATTCAGGACCGAAACATGAGTCATTTATTAATTCCTACTAAGATTCATTCCTGTGTGAAGTGTAACCCTGTTTATCCAAACAGAACACATGACCTGCCATCTAGACTTGTCATTGGGTTTTCAGCTAACAGAGACCTTTTCAAAGCAAATGACTCATGGTACATAGGAGACACAATCCAATTTTGGCTAATGTGAGTTCTGAGATAAGAGTATCAGATAAATGAAAGTGTGGAGTACTCAGCTTACTAATTAACATTTCCAAAATTTCAAAGGTTAGAACTTCCTCCATAAAGTTATGAGAAACCCTCCAAGCATCATTTAAGAAACCAAGTTTCAGCACATTTTCTTGCCTGTGGAGCTTAGATATCTCCCAGACTGACAGCAGAAGCTGAATCCTACAGGCTGCTCAGTGAAGCTGCTGAAGTGAATGCTCCTGTGGCTGCACTCCAAACCAGACCAGCAGGCAGTATTAGTGAATCTCTGAAATAAATTTTAGCAAAGTTTTGAGCACTGTTGGGCAGTTTATGGTTACAAACAGAAACTATCAACTGCAGCAGGTTTTCAATCATTTTATCTTATCGTTTCAAATAATAATAATTACAAAACAGACAAATGCTAGGCAAGCTTACTGAAGGAAATTCACTCGATGTAGATCAACAAAGAGTGCAACTCAGGAGGGATAAGCCAAGCAAACGTACTAGAAAAAGGGAAGGTCCGCACAACTACATGACAAGTTTGTCATACTTCTGAACAGTTCATTAATTTTAATTCCTTGTGCATCTTATTACACTGCATAACCAGCGATCCCAAAGGCCTTTATTTTACATTCTCCATTTTATTATGTTCTAATCCAATTTGACACAGTAATATGAAAGAATGTATCAAGTCCTTCTCTGCCCAGCAAAATGGCCTACTTCAAGTGAGCACTGCAGATTATGCCTGAAATGTCAGCTTTACTGCAAACAATGCCATTAAATTGACCTATTATGCCATGTGCTTTCTTCTGTTTTCTAACAAGACTGGAAGTTTTATCTAAAACCAACAGTTTGGGTTCTTTGGACTATAACATCTGCTACCATCTCAGAGTTTGAAATTTTCATAACACAGATGCATGTCAGCATAAAAATTTTCTACACGCTCAAAAGCAATCTGCCTCCAAACACAAATCTCCAATATCAAAATGATTGTTCTTCTAATCCCAGGTCCTCTGAGCATAAAATCCCTCTCCTGTAACACTGACACTTTTTCTAACCAGAAAACAGCAGCAGTGGGCTGTTTAATGTAAGAAATAATTAAGTGGATCAACTTTAGATGAACATGAAATTAACTAGATAAGCTGTTTGTATATCTACCGGACAGTTTACACTGGTTTCTGGCCCATCAAGAAAAATGATACTCTTTATTTTTAGGCTGGGTTTCAGTAGTTGGTATGTTTTGTTTAGTAGCCTCTCAAACATATTCAGGGTTTGGCGTGGGTTTTTTTGTTTGGTTTTTGTAATGTTCATAGACTGGTGACATGTTTTCAAGAGAAAAGAGTTGCTAATATTTCCTTGGTTGCCATCTTCAAACTCAAATGTGATCAGGCAAAAATACATGGCTTTGTCACAAAATAAAATAAACAACTATGAAGGACAGGAAGCTGTCAGTGCATTTCAGATAAAGGAGAACCTTCTCTTTCAGAAGATGCTATGTAACCACTTGCATAACTTGCACCCAGAAAGCAAAATCTTTTCTCAAGAATTGCTTGTTAAACATCACCAGGCAGCTATAGGGCACAGAGAAGGATTTCTGGGAACTGTAAACCTCGCTCTGGTTCATACTGGCTGTTTGCATTCTCAAAATGCTTGGCCTTTGTCACTTGCTAAGCAGGTGATCTTTCTAGACGAGAGGAGTATTTAAAAGTGGCCTCCACTTAAAGCAGGGGGATAATCAGAGTAAGAAAGAACAATGTAAGTTTCCATTCTTACCTGGGCCAGCAGTTTCCAAAATGACTACCAGGAGGCAAATTTGTGACTTTGGTCTTATAGTATATGTAGCTTTTGACATTGATGCTATCTTTTCTCTTGTCATATATAGTTATACTTGAGATCTAGGCATGGTACAATGAAAACTGTTATTTTTCTGAATGTCTAAGCTTATATACATACACTTTAAAAAAAAAATCTTATTCACAACACCCCATTGGCAACTTTCTCTCATCTCACCCTGAGGTTGAACATCCCAGACTAACCTGTTTTCATGAATCTTTCTATAACATTATATTCTCAAAGGATATTTACAAGATTTGCAGTGATTATGCACCTAATATTCTATAAATCGTAGCTGCCATATTGACTGCTACCATTTGTCCTTATCTTGTGGTTCCTTTGAGGCTCTTTGCTGTATCCACCTCCTGTGAAGGTGTGAAGTAAATTGAAACTCTGGTAAAGGTGAAAGCAGTTGGTCAGATTCAAACCATGGCTTATTCTCTATCTGCAAACAATCAGAGTACTAGAAAGGATTCAAAAGGTTACTCTGTTCTGAATATAGCTATTTTGAAGTACTTCTGCTTTTGTTTCTAGCTATGCCTTGATGAATGTAGCATCCAGCCCCCAAACTTAAAAAAACATATATCAGGGTACAAAAGGAGAGTGAAAATATAGAAGAAAAATATTTCCAAAAGAAAGAGAGGAGAGAAGAAATTACAGAAAGAACACCCTGGGTAATACATACAGAATTTGAGAAGTAACGTGTCACAGACTTTAGAGAATGTGGATGGTTTGCTGAGAATCCAAAAGATAATCATGGAGAGCTCAAAGCTGTAAAGAAACATGAGCTATATATCAAGTTGTTCGACATCCAGAAAGAGCCAGCATATGCTAGAAGTTGCAAAGCCAAGAAAAGGGTTGCATCAGCTTTTAAGAATCATCAAGCTCTTTTAGGTTATATGTAGTGGTCAAGAATAAAACAGTGTGTCAGAGAATGCTGAATTCCTTTTGCACAGAAGCAGTAAACAAAACCATATTTTAAAAAATTAATGAATTTAAGTTGCATGTAGTTATACATGCTAGTGGTTTGACAAAGAGAGAGTTAAAAAGTAGGATGGTTATCAGTATTTGAAATTGTGTATTCTAGAAATGCTAATTGTTCACTGCTGCTGTTCTCAAGTTTGACCAAGAAAGAAAGATTTGAGAATTTGTATTTTTAGGCATTTATATTGTATAACTGAGGTGCTACTAGAACCACAACATCACCAGAAGGAAGTTTCAAGTTCCCTGTTTCAGAGATGTTAATGCCAACCACAGCATGTGTGGAAGAGAGACAAAAAGAGACTAAAGTACTTCAGTCAGTTCCTTATAGAAAGCATAATAAAAGTCTAAAACTTTGAAACCTGACCAAACCTACCAGATCTTCTGCAGTTCAAAGCTCTATTCTGTCCTCAAACTGAAAAAAACTTCCCCAAAGGCTGCATTGCTCTGGACCACTCCTGCTAAGAAGCTGTGAGCAATTTAATGCATGCCAAATGCACATCCATAGGTGCAGGTCATAAACCTTAGGGCTTACACCCTCAAAACTGGAGGAAAATAAACTTCCTTCATTGAAAGAAGTAGGTAAATACTGTCCCTAATTCATGGACAGGGGAACAGAGACAGACAAAAAGGATATGACTTGCTCAAAACACGACACTACTTAATAGCCAAAATGAGACCAGGTCCAGAATCTGCAGATTCCTGGCACCAGCCTTAATTCATTCTATGTAGCACTGCTTATCTTCTTCGGCAGTGTAGAGATACTGCAGCTGGCAGTAAGTCAACTAAGTCCACCTACTCTGCTTTTAAAAAATGTTTAGCTTGTCAAGATGTTTTAGCCAGTATATAAAATTCCTGTTTTGGCAAGTTGCTGGGTTTAGAAAAGCAATGGCATTGAGCAAGATCTCAGAAAAACATTTAAAATGTTTACAATGGTTAACAAAATTTTTGGACTCAACAGTTTGAGAAGGAACAGAAACAAATAAAATCTCTGGCTCTACATATGAATTAAAATTCAAACCATCAGTGTTAAGTGCCATGCCTATTTTTTAGGACAGTAGCAGTAAATGTTGATTTCTTTTGTAATACAGAAGACATATCTGGTATTAACTCTATGTTCCATTTCTTTAAAATGCATAGGCTTTGGCATCAGGAGGCAATCAGTTGTTGATGTGGACACGTACCCATTTAACTGAATTGCAAATGCAAGTTTCTCTAGAAGAGAGATTTACATACCCATATATCTTGCCCATGTTCAAGCATGCCAAAAGCTTAAGGAGCAACAATATTTAATGGCTAGACAAATTAAGGCAGTAAACACAAGAGGTAAGATTCACCTCACTTAAATTTTAGATTTATTAAAAAAACCCAAAAAACATCCAAACCCGGAGTTACTCAAAAGAATACAGGAAGCATAATTACCTTCAAGAGGCAGATCAGTGGTTGTTCGTCTTCTCCTAAGTCACAAAGGTCACTCTTTGTTTCATGATTTTTTCTGACTATTCTTATGTAATCAAATGAACAGAAAAAAATAAAAGTCCATGTGTAATGAATCATTTCATAGCGAAAAAATGCTGAAAAGTCATAGATCTTTAATCTTTCAGATTTCTAAGGATCCCCATAGTAAGGATGAAAAAGAAATTAATTAGCCTTCAGCATCAGCACAGCAGGTATAGTAGTCACTGTATAGTGGCGAACGGCTGCAGCCAGTGTTTTTCCTATGGTTTTTACATTTTTTAATAACCATATATTTAAATGTGTTCATTTTAAAAACTGAGCTTTTCCTTTTGTCTTTTTGTGTTTCTTTTTTAATCTAATGATTTTGCTAATTACTTGGTAGGAGAAGATTTGTCAGAAATTACATACGTTTAAATGATGAGGAGGCAGCACTCAACATGGCTAAACAAAGGACAGATACACTTTTATACAACTGTATGGGGTAGAGATAGAATAGTGACATGTATTGTCAGAAAACTTAAAGACAGCAGATGCCTAATTCTGTTTGGAGCAACTGGGTAACTGTAAGAATAATATTCAATAAAGCTTTGGAAGGGTTGGAAGTAAAAAAAAGTCAAATGCCTCGAAGAGCAATGGTTTGAGATGTAGCTAGGCTGGTCCCGAGTCAGTGGTACAAGCACTCCAAGCTTGGCTCTAAAAATAATGGTGACTATTCAGTGCAAATGGTTATCTAACAGCCTTGTAGCTCCACAGGCATGGTCAGAAACAGGATGAATCTTGTAATATCACTGAAGCCTAGGCTAACATTTATTAGGGTTTTGGGACTAGTTTAAGAAAATGATAGTTCAGAGAATTGTGCATATATGTATATACCACTTGAAGTTTACAGAACCCGGGAGTATGGCCATCAGAGTTTTCAAGTGAGCTTTTTCAGTCTGGATACTTCTCCACAAAAATCATACATACAAACAAACACACCAACAAAAGAAACAATGTCAAAACTAAAGCAGACCAAAAAAAAACCCCAAAACAAAACAAAACAACCATGTAGCAGAAATGGGACCATTTCAGTTAAAGAATTTATAAGAAAAAAAATATTAAATTCAATATTTTGAGAAGACTGACATTTCAGAATAAGATGTTTTGATTTCTCATTTGGAATGCCCTTCTACTGCAATATTTTCAAATATTTTGAAAGTTGAAATAGGAACAAAAAATCCTGTTTTTTATCAAAGCAAAATGTTTCAATTCAAGCGAGGGATATTCTGCTTCAAAACTGAAATAACTCAAAAGTCCTTATGAAATTAAAACTCTGGTTTCCACAGTGGTTCTTACCCTGACCATCAATGCTGCATATTCTTGAGTTCTCTCTTTTGTCTTTATATCATACATGTCTCCCTGGTGCAACAGCCCCAGAACAGCAACAGTGTATGAAGAACATTTTCCTCCACACACTAGCTGCATGCTAAGAAAGGTTAGACCCAATCCTAAATTCCTGTTTTTCTAGATTAGTGGAAGAGTCTGTAGCTATCCCTGTTCTACACATCCCCCTTCTCCTTTCTTCTCACAATCCTCTGCCAATTCGTTTTTTTTCCAGAAATCTCTCTCTAAACAAGGCTCTCAGAGATAGCCTTCAGTGAAACAGCTCACAGTAACATACACACTGCACATAAAGCAAAAATGTGATCCCGGTCAGCCAAGCCTGTCCTTCAATTATACTATCCAAAATTGTTCGTGGGAGCTGCAAACACAGGAAAAATTGCTCTACTATTTTACAATTCATAGGCAGCAATTCTTCAAGATGAGCAAAGAGCACCTGCACAGCGTTAAGGCTAAAATAGCTGTATTAAGGTGATCTTGGCTGTAACCATTCTGCACGTAATTCAAGATTAGACTGTGCCATAGCCTTTTTTCTACAGGATGGTATAACTTTCAATTTAAACATGTGTTTAGCCAGGCAGGGAAAAAAATAACTTCAAACATGCATTTAATTATTGAACAGTTTTGGGAGTGCTTACTTTGTCTTTTTTTCTACTAGAGGTCACAGAAAGCGTTTCAATAGCTTGTGGACTCGTCAAAATTTCTGAAAAGTCCTACTCTTTAAATTTAGTTTCAATATTCAGAGCCAAACTTGAAAGTATTCTTCCCTCTGAACATACTGTACTTATGTGAAAAGCCTCAAGCCATTTTTAGTCTTTAATCCCCACAAGATCCCAGAGCCATCAGGCATCTTTCTCCACCAAACAGGGTATTTCAGAGTTTTGCAGTTTTCCTCTGTGTATAGTCTGTTTATCCAGTTCTCATGTTATTTTCCCATGGTCTTATATTTAAGCAGTAAGTGGACTATTTTGTTGTTGTGTATTATTTACTTAGGGATTAACTGTAACAGTGCTCTGAACTCTCACCAAGACATACTGGATATTTGTGCAGGGGATAGCCTAGATACCTGGGAAGCACCTCCTGCACACCATAACTGACAGGCTGCCATCCTAACGTTACCTAAAATGTGGGCGTAACAGTCTGGGGTACAGTCTTGACTTCATCTTTTTTAGGACACCTGTGTCCCAGGTAAATAGGTAGAAAAATAAAGTGCCACTACACACAGGCTCTTCTCACCAAAAGATTTGTCTGTCCCCTTTCAAACTCACTGTAGAGGATGTGTAACCTGTCTCACACTTCAACCATTCAGGATTCCAGGGTCTTTCCAGAGTCCTGTTACGGAGGACAAAACATCATCTGTACAGAAGGAAGGAATTACTGGACCATAACTGTAGTGCTTCAGAGGCATGTTTTTTATGCTTATAGGCTAAATTATAGAGCTTGCTGAAATTAAGAAGAGATGATACCATTTGCTAAATAATCACACAAGGGCTTTCTTCAGACCTCCCCACTGTCTTTGTGGGGGGGAAAGCATTAGGAGTTGCAGCTGAGGTTTGAGCTGACTGGTGGAGAAGGACATATTGTGGGAATAATATATCATATATATATCTCTCTCTATAGCTCTTCTAGCTTTTCTCCTAAAAGTCTAAGAGACTTTTAGCAGCTGATAATGTAGTTTGAAAGAAATAAAGGATCAAACTACTGAACTGACATAAATCAGAGTAGAAACTTTAAAAGACAAATACACACACACTACATTTTGCTAAGATTTGGTTATATGGTCAACAAGTACAATACCAGATATTATGCGGGCCCTAATTGTCCGTGGGAGGGCTCAGAGATGTACATGACAGCTTTTCTCTCTTCAGTCCCCAGCCCTTTAGAGCATGAGGGCCACTTCTGAGGCTCTGTAGAGAACCTTGCCCAGATTATTGAAGAAAGATACATAGCTATGCTCTTCCGCTATTTCAGTTTGTAAAAAATAGATTACTTGGCAGCCAAACTATCCAAGGGAAGAGGGACAGAAAGACGTCATTCTTTCATGGCAATTGAGCTATTTTTCTGAGAGCAGGGCTAAAGAAACAATGGCAAAACTGGGGGACTTATAATCTGACTAAAAGCTTTATATCAAGATTTATTAGTCTCAAGCAGACATCTTTTTATAGCAGAGATCTTCATTTTAACTCACTATTTTATTCTCCTCATGCATATACATTTCTCTAAACATTCAGAAAGATATACATGTATGAGGAACAACGTATAGTGTTTCCTGAAAAAATACGACAGGCCACTGCAACATCACTTTGTGCTTGCCTGGGTAGGATTAAATGACAAACACATGCAAACCTCTGAATTCTGCACTCGTCCTCACAAACACTGAAAGGCAATTTGCAATGCACACTCAAATTGTAGAATTAAAGATATAATAACTTCTGTAGTTAGTCCAACTGAAGCCACTGGAAGTATTCACGTGGGTAAATTAAGCATATAGTCTTTTGCAGTGTCTGAGCCTTCCCATGGCTCCCTAACAGAGAATTAGAATGAGTATTTCACACCATGTACTTTGGTGAAGTGACAGGCTCAAATGACAAGGCTGCATTAGCAACATCTGTGGTATCATGACATTTGAGATTTGTATAGCTACATTTCTGGCACTTCATTGCTTGATTAAACACCTTGCTCTATTTACTCAAGAAACCAGTAGTCAGAAGCTACAGCTTACCTTCGTGAGTGCTTAATCATTCACTACTCCTTTCATGAGACAAACTCGACATTAAAGCTACATACAATGTCTGGAAGAAGATTTCCAACTAGTTTTGGCATCTTGCTTGTGATAGGCAGGGAATAGGAAACAACTGATAGAGGTTTTCACAGCCAATTATACGAACTATTAGGATAAAATTCCCCACACAGATTCTTGGGCCAAAACTGGCATCTTAAAAATAGCAGTTTGTCACAACATCAGAAAGCATAACCTTGTTTGCCAGGCAACCAATTACTAACAGCCACAGTACGAGTCATTGAAATCCACTGCTCCTCCTACCTAGCATTCCCTCTTCCGTTTCCTGCAGTAAAATTATTTTAAAAGGAGTAGTGAATAGGACATTAGCAATATCACACAATATCTAATATTTTCTATTCATATAGAAACTGCTACTCAAACACTATAAAAGTTAAAACAGAAGAGGAAAAGAACAATTCCCCATACTCTATTTTGTATATTTGTTTTCAGAATTCATAGAACCCTTTACGTGTTTTCTTTTTAAAAGCATGCTGGGGTTTTATAATTATTTTTAAAAGCCAGCTGTGGTTTAATCAACCATCTGATCTACATTACGATAACTCTTCTAAACAACCCAAACAATAAAATAAATATGTATGCAGTAAAGGGAAACAAAAGTGTGTACAAAAAAGATAGAAAGAAAACAGCAGACTTTGGTTTCAAGCCCCCTAGAGAGTTATTTGTGATCATCAGGAAGAAAAGAATCACTTTAAAATAATGAAAACCTTTCAGTGTCTGTACTCCACTGAGCACAGAATCTTACAGTAAATGCTAATCTAACAAAAAACTTCACTCTGTTGGGACCGCAACATTTTATGCAAGTAGAAATGAGTAGTACTCAGGATGAGATCTTGACTCTACTGTAAAGTCAGGGAAAGAATTCCCACTGAAGCTCAGATTTCATGCATATCCTCTTGCTATAGTTTGGGAATAGTATCTTGTAAACAGTACAAAAAGCCACAAGAAAGAATCTAAACGACTTGAGATGTACATCAGAAAATTCACTAGAACAGCAGAACAAACAAATTACCATCCTTTTATTCCTCTCTGCAAAATAAATATGTGACAATGACCTGCTCAACAAAGATTTGAATCTTCTCCTCCTCCCCCCCCCCCCCCAACATTTGATGGCTAAAATATGAGTGAGCTATAAAATTTGGTCCTGAAGAGAGCCGATAGAAATCTCTCCATCAGGAATGACCTGAGTTCTACATCCACATCTTCAACTTTTGAGTGGCTGCAGCAGTCCTAATAGAATGAAAACAGAATAGATTATTTTCTCTCAAAATTTCTGCAGTGAGCACCCCTGACCCATTCTTTTCAGTAGCTCAGCAGCGTTTCTCATTTGCCAGCTCCTCTTCCAAATTCTTCACTTTAATCAGTGTATAGTGTGCCAGCATTCTTGGGAAAGCAGCAAGAAACACTTCATTCAACACAAAGCTTTTATGGTAAAACAACATATAAAAAGCTTTTCCTCCTATCTATAACTGTAATAATTTTTTCATCAAAATATATATATTTTTTAAAAACAAACCAGTAGATATAGCAGTAGATGCTCACTCTCCTCACGCCCATCCAGCTACTCTCTTGTCCGTCTCAAAAATCATTTATTTTAGGAAATCTTTCAGTGCTAAAGCAGCACACACAAAAAAGGATACTATCCTTTTCAGACAGTCTTGTTCCAAAATTAGGAGTCAGGATGGTCAGAGATAACTACACTAAATTCTTTCAGAATCATACTTCCTTCCAAAAAATTGAAGTTAGACCCTTTTAAGGTGTCAAACTGAGTACCCAGAATCACTGATCATTCTCAAAGCAACAAAGAGTTCTAAAGTGAACTCGCCACTTAGGACAAGTCAACTCACAACTTTGATTTCATTTCAAAACTATCGAATTATTTAAATTGTAAGAAACTAAACCAAAAATCTGAGAAGGCCTCTAAGTGACTGCGAGATACTGTTCACTAAGTCACTCACAGACTTTGCTACTTTTTTTCCTACCCATAGGCTGGTATGTACTTAATAACACTAGTTATTCTGAATATAAACATAACCAGGTAAAAGTCTGGGCAGCTCACCAGAGTCACCTCACACAAATGCATATCATGCCATGAGGAAGAGAGTAAAGCAAAGCCACAGAAAAAAATAATTTTCCTCTCTAGGTACATTTCACATGTAGCACGTGTAAAGTAAAACAAGTTAGAAGAAAAGTCTTCTAAGAGGAGGAAGTTCTTTTGACTCACTTTTATGGACTTAAAGCACTAGAGCACTTCTATATTTAGTGCTCTCTTTATCTCACATCTTACAGTACCCTCTGTGCATTCTTTAAAAGAGAAAACATGCTCACTAAAGTGGTCCTAAAATTGCCTACAGTACACATCTAAATATAATAGGGAGGCAGAAGCATATCTGATAGAGAACAAGTATTACAGAAAAAGAACTGTTATCACACTCTACACAATCACATCTTCCCCTGCTCACACTGTAGACACCTGGATGATACACTTTATTTCAGAGTCTGCGTTTTCTAAAATGGATTTCTGTCTTCTTCCTTCCCCTTCCTTCAGCTTCTTCCCAGTCTTTAGTTTTATTTTGAAGCTGTTTTTTCTGTACAGCTCCTAAGTAGATGTAGTACTGGATTGGTAAACTGCCTAGCAGCTTCAGGATTAAAATATTCTATTTATTTGCAAGATAGGTGAATGATACATGGCAACAGCATAAATTCTCCTTCACCACATCCACATAGCGTAAGTGTCCTAATGGCAATAGTCCAGGACTGTGTCTGAAGAAAGGAGGGTAGCTGGATTTGCATGAGCTTTGGGGCAGCATCAGCAATTAAGATACTGAGAAACACTGAAATGTTCCTGCATTGCCTAAGAGAAGTGGGGAAGGTAACCCCTTGTTGCTAGATCACCACAGATTTTCCACAGCATTGATTCAGGAGATGCAGGAGGGAAGTTTGCCCTTAGAGGGTTATATACCAACAGCATACTGGCATGTTATGCAGTCAGCAAATTTTACATAGCAGTCTGTTACGAAATTGTCAGTAGCATCTCTGGGGGGATACAGAACCTTCTCTCCCATGTTTTCCCCCCAACCTTAAAAAAACCCAACCAAAATCCCAACTTCTCTCCTGATTCCAATGTGAAGTTTTCTTTGTAGCATGGTTTAAGAAATAAAGGATGAAAGCAGTCCTCTTTTTCACACTTCTGGAATGACACTGTCTTGTTATCATTAATTTTATTGTCATTCTCATTCTTCCTTCCTCCCTCTATTATTTTAATTCCTTTTGTATTTGAAAACCAGAGAGATTCTAAGGTGTAAAATGAGACAATTTTGAAGATTTAGCGGTTTTGTCTGTTTTGACATATTTAATACATGTGTTTTGTAGGATTAACCTTAGCATCCATGATTATATTCTTCCATTTAACTTGCAATTAAAATGGAATTGCTGTGCAAGGACAATCAGAGCAGTACAACTGCATACCTTTTCATCCAATCCATTAACAGAATATGGGTAGCAGTGAAGTAGTCTCTTTATCCTGGCTGCTTCGCTTTGAAATTTGCAGTGATTTTCTTTTCTATATGACCCATTTAAATAAATTACTAAGAAGTAAATGAAACTTCTACGGAAATTGCTTTTCTATTGTTAAAAGTGGGTAATTTTATAAAGAAGTGTTACTAGTAAAATGCCTGTTGTGAAATTTAGTTGTGCTTTCAGTCTAATGGAAGGTTACATGGAATGCTCTCAGACATGTTTTTAAGCCATAATGATCCCTTTTCACCCTCTCTCTTATATTGATACTTTCTGCGGATGGTGCATTTGAGTCTTGCAGGGCATCAGTGTTATTGTTTATACAGGTGACAAATCACAAGCCAACTTTTTGTATTTAGTTGCACCACTTAATAGTAATCAAGCCAACTTCAAAGGTAACATGATTTCCACATCAGGGAGCTCTAGAAAAAAAAGCTACTTTTTGCCAGAAAAAAACATGAAGTATTTTCAGTGGTTCCTGACACTGAGGGGGTGTATGACATGACATGACAGAATTGTCTCTAGAGAAACAAAACACATGAAGAAACTTCAACAGAAAGGTACTTGATCCTTAGCTTTAAAATCAGAAGGAAACCCAGGAAAGGTACCCATTTGAAAGAAAAAGTAACTTTAATCTAAATCACGATGAAGAAAATGTCTGTGTAACTCATAGAAAAAAAATAGGAGAAATAGATTCATAAAACCATGTTTCTTTCCCCACCTGCTAAATGGGCGCTGAAATTAAAGGGAGCTGCACATAGAAAATATTATTTTTGAAAAGTCTGCCTTAGGTATACCTTATTAACGGAGGTCATAATTCTTTTAGTACTTTTTAGTGGGATGACAAGCCAAAAAGGATCAGAAAGAGAGAGAGGAAGGGCACACCAGGGATTTCATTGAACTTGGATTTGATTTCCAGATATCACAAGAATTTTTAAATGATTAGGCAGAGTTTGGATTAATGGCAATACACTGTTCACTAATAGTTATTTTAGTGGTCTGTGAAAGGAGTCCATTATGTTTAAGTGGTCAAAATCTAGGGGCAAAGCGCTTCTTCGCTGCCTGTTTACAATGAACAACACACATGTGCTTCTCCAGCTTCTGCATTCATTACAGTAGAGTCCTGAGCAGAATGATACCCTCCTGGCCTTTCCAGGGCATGTACACAGAAAAGGGTAGAGCGGGCCACCATATCTTCTCTACTGAAATTAGACCCGGGATGGAATTACCCAGCAAATGGCAAAATCCAACAAAAGATATCTGATTTTAAAAAAAATAAAAAAATTAAACATATCTCAGAGAAAAGCTCTGGAATGGCAAGAAAGACATGCTACTGTAACATAGTTTGACATTAGCTTTCCATTTTTCAAGCATACTGTATTATCTGGACCATTCTCTTTTTCATATCAACTTCTTCAAAAACAAAATTGTAGAGCAAACTTTTACTTAGACTAAAAGTAGATTCACATTTATAAAAATGGCCTGTCTTTATTACCCTTTTTGCACACAACCTGTGCTAAGCCTGAGTAGCAAGGAAGTCAGCACAGAACACCTAATGTGAGGATAATGAATAGGTCCAGAAAACACTACAGGTGCTTACACGGACTGAAAAGAACATCTTTTTTATTTTCCTGATACTGTGACTCTCCCCACCTTTTTTCAGCACTACCCAGATACTTAGTTTCTCTCCTTTTCAGAATGATGTGCTCAGAATGCACGATATGAAAGACGGCTGCTTCACGCGACACAAAACGCCTGCACTGAGGGCGGCTTTCAGTGCTAAGGGAAGGTGAGGGACTGCTAGTAGGGCCAAAGCTTCAATATCATCTCCTTCCAGCAGCATGTTTACACTCGCTTTTTTACGCAGAATGGCCGCTCTGCGAGACTTTATCCTTAGTTAAGGCTGCGTGAGCAGGGCACAAGGGATGGCTGCTCCCTGGGGCTGAGACCCCATGGGCAGTGGGGGACGCTGGCGCTGCCAGGCAGGACCTCGCCGGGCCGGTCCCATCCCACCACCCCACCCAGGGAGCAGGGCAGGCCGGGGGTCCGGGGGGCAGCCCCCGGCGGCAGCCAGCTCCGTGGGGATGGGCCAAGCCAGGCCAGGCCGTGGGCCCGGGTCAGTGGGGCCCGGGCAGGGCGCGTCTGTGGGGAGCTGGAGAGCAGCACCCTGGGGTGTCGCTGGGGCAGGGACCGACAGCCCCGGCCCAGGCTGATGTGGGGACCGGGCCGACGTGGGGACCGGGCCAACATGGGGACCAGGCCGTGGGCGGGGGGGGAAGCCCTTGGGGGTGGTCAGGGCCAGCGAGGCCTGTTGATGCCCTTGGGGCCCTGACCTCCCGCTTGCGTTCCGTCCCTGTACGTGAACAGATGACTGAGTGGGGTTAGAAGGCAGAGCATCCTCTGATATTTCAGTGGAGCTGTAAGTTCACATGCAGCCATTGTAGCTCAAGGTGGAGCGAAAGGCCAATCTGTTAATTTGCATACACATTTAGTTTAAATTGACATTTTCATTTTAATGCTCCAGGAAAAAAATATTAACAGGCAAGACACTTTGGATTAAAATATTTTGATTAGTTACCTGATTTTTAAAACCAGCTTCCTCCCTTGCAGTATTTCTTGGATGTATTTGAGATTTTCATTATTAGTGGGATATTGAGATAATTAAACATTACTTTGAACTTATGTCAGAATGGAAGCAAGAGGTAACTGGCAAATAATTCATGGTAGAAATAATTTTATGCCTTAGGATGGATTTGCTGCTTCATTTTCTTCAAGATCATGTTTGCCTAGAGATAGTGAACACTTAACATGTAATTTAGCCTCCCCTCCTTACAACAAGCTACCATTTAGCCTTGAAACCATGAGGGTTTATTTTCTCGTCTCTTTCCATCTGTGTGATGTTCATCAACAGTTTTCTTTTAAGCCAGCAAGGTTGGCCCACCCAGGTTAGCTTGTATGATAAGATACTGCACACTAGAATGCCATTAAGCTCTGTTTTTCTTTGTTTTTTCAATCTCGGTATTTCACAAAAAATTGAGGTCTAATCCAAATTAATTACAGCCTGTTGAAAAATTATTGGATTTGATATGACAGATACTGATGGACATTCATGAAAAGCTTTGGTCCTCACTTTCGGAAACTATTGCCCATTTTCCAGATTGCACTGTTAGATTGTTTTGTGAAACTTCCCCGTGATGCTTGCCCTGTCTGCCTGACCTACCTGCCCTTCCATTTTTACCATCTTCACATAACATCAAAACTCTTACATTTCCCAGCTGAAGGTCTCGCTTACATTTCCTTTCAAGAAAACGCTTTCCCTCCAAACATCTATTCCTATATAGAACAATTTACATTTCATTGCTGTTCCCAAGCTTGTCAACATTTCTAAAGCACCAGTGCCTTCTCTGCAGAGGGAAAGGTTTGAGTCAGCTCTGTGCTACTCTTCTTTAAAGCTTTGCATTGCGAAATCAAACCCACCCTCAAGAGGCTTCCCTTTCAAAAGACTTTTGAAGCACAATACCAAAGGTGGCAACCTGTTAACACTGACAAGGTGGGATACACTGAAGTGGGATATACTGGAAGAAAGGGAGGAGCAAATCTGTCCACAGCATCTCACTTGTAAGCTCACATCTTACAGGTTATGACATCTTCATTTTTAAATATTAGATCGGGAAGACGCAATTACCTTCTCTAGCTCTCAAGCGTTGCCTATTCCTCCCCTCGCACCCCCTGCCTCCCAGTAACAATCAAAATGTTAAAAAGCAGCCTGCAATGCCTGGAAAAGAAGAGTCAGGGCAGACATTTTTGTATTATTGAATCTATACCGAACTTTGTATTTTGTAGAAAGCAACAAGTCATAGAAGAACTGCAAAGAGCAGTAACAATTCAAGAAAACAAAATAGTATTCAGAGGAACAGTTTAACTTGCAAGGAGAAACTTAAACTTTAATTAACTTCTTTCTCTGACCAACAATGCCATCTAGCAAGCCTTCAGAAACAACTCTGTACACACTCTTTCCTCCTCTTAATAACTGATGAGGAAGTTAAAAATTACTTATATTAACTTTCTACAGAAGTTTCATTTTCAGAATGCCTCATTTCTGTTTTTCCTGTGAAATCAATTTCTGACACGGCCACACACACATCAACATGGAGGACAAGTACTGCAGCTTTTCCAATCATGTCTCTACTAATTTTCATTAGATCAATTCACACTATCTCCCCAGTTTATCAATTTAGTTTTGAACAAATTAATACATTATCTCTATCTCAATAGCTACAGGATAATTCATTAGATTCAGTCCTAGGCCAAGATTCAGCAATGCACTTTAGCTATTGGGAATTGAAAATCTATGTAAAGGATTCAAAGCCAGTAAAATCTATAGGATTTAAGTGTATGTTTAAAAATAAGTGTGTGTATGAAGTTTATCTTTACTGAATGGAGGCTTTTTTAAAGTAAGGAACTTACTACAGAATAATTTACCAATAAAGTCTTAAATGACTCAGTAAGAACAAATATATTCTGTAAATGCATTCAGATAACTGAGGACAATATGCAGCTAACTGACTGGAAAGGCAGTTTCAGTAAATCACTGCCATCCTATTTATAGGATATAAATTATGACAATGGAGATGTTGGGTCTTTAGAGAGATAAGTGCATTGACTGCCTACAGAAAAAGGCCTCTGTCCTTGACTTACTAAGGACATTCTGGCAAGAGCAAGTTACGTATAAGTTCTTCTCAAAGGCATTAACTGGGTTTGTTCTGAAACGTATTTGAAGGCAAAAGGCTTATTCTTTGACTCCAGCTACCCATATTCTAAGATATCTTGACTGACTGGCATAACACAAAATCATGTCTGGAGGATCCTTCTTATGTGGACTGCAGTGATCTGCCTTAAAGAAAAGTAGTCATGACACAAGGATGATGGAAACAGGAGGGGAAAAAAACCACCAAAATCCATATCAAAAGATCTTCAGGCTCTGAAGTGGAGACGGAGGATATGCTGTCTGCTGGATACTTTACTTTTGATACTGTCTTTATATAGAAGTTGCCAAGATGCTAGGCAAAACTATGAGTAAGTTAAAATAAGAACATAAACTCCCTAAGCTGATAATCAGTGGCTCTCTACGACCCAGTCTGCAGGAAGGATTCCTACTTCTTTCAGTCCCTACAAAGTAGAGCACAAAGTTGTGGTATTCAGAATTGGTCTGTCGGGCAAGATGTCTGTCTGACTATAAGGTGCTCCAGAATACCTCCGAGAAAAGGTAACAGTAACTCTGTTGTGGCATTACTAATATAAATCCTAATAGAGAAAAATCAAGCTACATACTTAGTTAAGCAGCAAAGCTGAAGTTGAACTTAGCTGTCAGAGGACATTTTTTTAAAATTAGAAAACGCAACACTTAGGCCTGGCTGGCCTAAGAGCTTTATTTCCCCCTTGTAAGGGTTTTTTGCTTAGATTCTTTAGCTGATGATACCTTTCACTGTATTAGTCATGCAAGAATCTCTCAGGTCCAGCATTTAGATCAATGTGTGCTAAGTAGCAAATGCTGTACCACAGACAAGCCCATGGAGAGAGTACTAGGGATTCAAAGGTGCCCTTTCTTATCCTGCCTTTTTGTGCATCCCATCAGACTAGCTTCTATATATACACTCTGTACAGTTGTATAGGCATAAAAGCTGATAGCCAGTCTGTGACTTGACATGAAAATTATATTGTGTACCCAAAGCAGCATAAAATCTGGAGTGAATGACATGCAAACATTTCAGCTTTCCTATATTTCTTCACTGTAGTGAAATCAAGCTTCAGAACTGTTTTTAAATGTTCTTTCCTGGTAAGTGAAATCAGACTCATTTTCACATACCTACCTCTAAAAGCTTCTTTACTTATTTGCTTTCATTTTTTAAGAAAACCATGAATAAAAGAAATAAAGACAATGAAATGCAAAAAATGGAATCACACTGAGAAAATAATACAATTTGCAAATTAACTTAAAACATGAAATATAGCCTGACATTGATGTATTGAAAGAATAATTGTAAAAGGCCATTCCCGTTTTCCACAAACTTTACTTAATCATGTCTTTATAGATATAGTTTGATTGAGGCATTAATAAATACCTACTTTACTAGAGTTCATTTCTTTGATTTAAGATGTTATGAAAATAGAATTTTCCAGTCATATCTTCTCTATTCATCTTCAAATGTGTAATGAGAAAGCAGCTGGCACTCTTCTAGTCACATGCAAATTCAATTAAAACCAACATTTCTAAGGAGTTTTTCTCAATATATTTTCTCATAGATATAACTCAAAATAATTCTATGATGAAATAATACAAACTGTAGAGCTAACTTCATGAATTCATCATGTTAGATACTGTAGATTTACTATCATTCCCAAACAGATTAGAGTCTCAAATTTGTTTAGTATGATATTTGCATAATATTTGTGTCCTGGACATGTACCTGAACTGAATTAATAGCTTACTCAAATCTGAATCCAGACTTCTCAACACAGATGAACAATTTAATAAATGTATATCCCAAAAAGCAGATAGCAGTTCTTAAAGTATTTTTAATTCATTTAGACTTAACACATATACCTAGTATACATAAACTATCCTCATCTTAGCAGAGTGAACCTCCTCTAAAATAAATCCTTGCAAAATTCAAAACCCCACATTATCAAATATTAGAATGATGTACAGTAAAATTTGTCTTGCATTACAGACGTATAATTCCATTAATTCCAGGGAAGATTATGAAATAAGTAGGAAGATTTTGTTTGTTTGTTTAAAATACAACTAATACTCCTCAGCTAGGAGGGAAATAAAAGAGAGAATTTAATTAAATACTGGTCATCAATCCTTTCTGTGCTTCAAAAGCTCAAATGATATGACCTCATTTCATGAATCCTCTGCTATTTTTCTGTTTTCCAGTGACCTTTGCAGATACATGTATAACTGCTAAAGGAGGTAGTGTGCAAAGTTACCATTGCCTGAGCTGTACAGCTCTGACATAGCAATAAGAATTTATAAGATCTCTAAAATCACTAGTGCCTTGAAAACCTCTTTCAAAAGTTAGCAACTTTAAAAGAAATAAGCAAGGGCATCACTGCCTGTACGTGCTCCCATTAATGGTAAGTTGGTGAGATGCATAAAAATATATCTGAGCACCTCACGATCCATAATTAGCATTATTTTTGCAACATACTAGAAAAGTAAAAAAATAGTGTCTGTCTTTTTATAGATGGGGAACAGAGGAACCTGGTATAATTGAGACATATGCTTTAATTAGAGTGGCACAGGCACTGTGTGATAGCAGGCCTATCACAGCTTGTCTGCTGCAGAAATAAAAAATGCAAGTTTCAGAAGAAATGGGCACAAAACTTATGATTGCCTAACTCAAGGACAGCATATCTTCTTCTAGACCAGAGGCAAAAGCTGTAACCTATAATTTGTCTTGTTTCCTTCCACCACTTGCTGCCTGTTTTGCATGGTTTTACACACCCGTTCTCTGCACCCAAATGTATTTATGAGAAGGGAGAGGAGAAATCTGATCCCAAATGTCATCCCCATTTGTCAGAAACTGCCTAACTACCAGGTAACTTACAGGTTTCACTGGGAAGGTTTGACCCAGCCTGAGCTTCTTAACACAGCCTCCAAGGAATCAAAGGTGAAGCCAAAGGGCCCATTGTTGCAGTCCTCTTTAAGATTAAACATCTCCCTGTTTAATATGCTGAGTTATACTCACCTAAGCACCAGCATGGAGCTGTTGACACAGTACTAGGGAGTGATTTATCCTGCAGGCTAATCTCTAACGAAATTAATAATTTTAAAATCTATAAATACCGTGTGACTAGACTAACAAGCTATTAACATTACTATTGGAATTCAGCATTTTAAAATATATATTAATTTTGTGTTAATTTTAAAGGGGGGAAACCAGAATTGTTTTCTGGGAAAAGCAGGAACAATAAACCTTTCAGTAGAAGTCACTGAAAATGATTCAAATAATATGGTTTTTATGATATATCAAGTATTTCCACTAGAAATTGAACAAGGAGGAAGCATAATGTGAGTGAGGTTGTATCTCTGTCCTCCTAACAGCAATGAAAGGGTCTTATTTATCTTGAGGTTCCAGTATGGGATTTGTTCCCTTTGTGAAGATACAGTTTTCAGGCAAACCTTGTGATTTACACCTCTCATTGAACTCTCCAGCTGACTGCTTACCCAATATTGAATACATCTAACTCTCCCAGGTAACGCTGGGCAATTTTTTAAGGAAGAAACTTCATGCTCTTGCCCTGTTGAATAAAGGACTGCATTAAAAGAACAGGGGCTCAGGGGCAAATCTAGGCAGGATTATCAGAAACAGACAGGTTGTGTGTCTCACAGCTAACATCAAGGCACTCAGCTGTCACCCCAAGCCTGAAGCCGAAGCCTGGGGCACTGGAAAAGCAAAGCAGACGTCAATCTTGTTCTACCTTTTTTAGAATACAGGAATGAGCAGGTTATAGATTAAATATGGAGGCAGTGTTTTCTTCCTCTGAACATGGACAGTTTTTGAGGACAATGGGAGAGGAGCTTGGACCTTAGGTATGTTTATTATAGCATATTTATTCAGTTCTTACAATATGTTTCCTGCTGATCAGGACCAAAGAAAAATAATATAGGCCATACTCATATAAAGAAATTATTATTGTAAATTAATTATCTTCTGAATATTTTCTTTTAAGTTATTAACATTATTAACCAGCCTTTTGGTGTGTTTATATTAGGGCTGTCCTGGTTGCACTGTAACATGCACAGTATGGTATTACTACCACACTAAAAAAAGTTAGACACAAATTTGGAATGTACAAAATGCATGACTTGATAACCTACAATATTATGAAATCTTTTCCTAAGCAGAAATTTGTATATATCTCTGGCAGTGTAATATTTCTATCGCCACATTTTGTCAAGCATACATAGTAACATATAAATACTCAATTCAAACAGAAGCATAATCCTTGCAGAAGTTCCTACCCTCTATGCTTGTTAGTGCTGTTCCCTGAAGCTATTTCTTGACAATACTGTACACCTTTAGTGACAATCCATAGCTTAAGCCATGTGGCTCAGCGATTTCAAACTAGTGAAGATGTGCAAAAAGCCTCTCTGTGCTCTGTTACATAGACCTCGGTTCTGTTAAGAAACTGAATTTATAGTAAGGACCTGTGTTTGCTGGATGTAACGCTCATGCCTGTGACACCGCTGATCTCCAGTCAGAGCATGTTGCCTGTTCCGCTGCAGTTACCCAGACAGATGAACACACGCATGCAAATTCTGTGGTGCAGTCACGGTTTGTGGTACTCTTTGAAAAACATTCCCTCATTAAGTTGAACCTTGAAGCTCCAACAGCAAAATTTACAATGTTTGGAACAGTTAAAAATGTTGCCCTTCTGTTACAGAAAATAGAGGTAAGCAGGGTGGAATAACCAGGGCACAGGGAAAGGCTCACTCTGTTACGAAATCTATCTTTCCAAAATTAAGAAAACATTTACAAGTAACAAGTATTATGAAGTAGTAGTTAATTCCCTACAAATCAAAATGAAAATGTGAGAAGGCAGGGCTTCTTTTTCAGACTCAGAGAAGGATTTACATGCCAATAAGTACATTTCTTTCCTGCTGCTGCCTGCAAGCTTTCTTTCAATTGCATTCTTAGACTGCCATGGTTAGACTACTACTAGCACTGGCTTACGAACAGACTGAATCTCAAAATCATCTGTGATCTATTGCTACAACACCTACAACCTCTAGAACTGGAAAAGACTGAAGAAATTACAGGCTCTATTTCCAGCTTAACAATGTTTTTCCTGTATAATGCCCAGTGCAATTTTTGAAAAAGCATTAACAAAGTATTATTGTCATTGCAGCATTTGCTAAAAAATACATCACAGCGTAGGTGATGATTATTTTTCAAACATAGGGCAAAGCTTGTGGATAAGTATATTATGGCATAATTCCTAATACTGCATTCAACACATGTGATCTGTTCTTTCCTAACCGGTTCATTTATGCAGAGGGTTAACATTTTTCTTGGAATTTGCATCTAAAACAAATGTATAGTAATTAATTTACCTATGAACTTCTTGATAAGAATTGATAAAAGGTTTTAAAATATTCATTCAGGATGCTCAAGTCTGGAATGGAAACTCTTGTATTTGGTAGTAACAGTAAAACATTTAAGTACTCACATAATGAATTACCTAGTGACCATGTGGAGCACTGGAGTTGAATACCGAATGGCTTTGCCATGGTTGACAATATCTAAGAATACCAAGATACATAGTTAAAACAGCAGATGCCTGGTGGGCTGCTTAATGGTCAGGGAAAACCTGAGTGATTCAACAATGCTATCTTCTCCTAAAAGTTTGTGACCGATTCATGAAAAATAACCTCTCAGTCAAAATTTGCCAGAGTGACAAATTCCCCAAATTGCCAAAAGGTGGCTTCACTCAATAATTTCTTTAAATGGCTTATGAAATTCTGCTCCCCTCAGAGTTGCAGCACAGGAGAGAATTCCACAGCTACAAATCTCAGCACCTCAGTGCTGGGGAAGTACACTTAAATGCTGGAAGTTGTTCTTCCTCACAATGGGAAGGATAAGTGAAATCTTTGCTTCCTGTTCCCCAGGTTATAGGTATCAAGCTCCAGCTGACCACTGGGAAAATTTCAGAGATCAATTATTCCTCCTGTAATGTTAAGTGCAGGTGTTAGCCAAGAGAAATTTCTCCTGGATGTGCTGACATCACTTTAGCCTGTAGGACTTCTTACAGCATCACCTTCTCAAACAGCACTTTGATCCTCCCACAGTCAAAGTGAGTCAGTGGCACAGAGTTTGTTGCAGCAGGTCTGCTTCCAAGTGTGAGCCATCAAGAGACACTAAACAGGGTGAGTCATATCAGCTATCTTGATATTGTCACGACCTTTATCAGCTTTACGGCTACCATGAAACACTGATCTTTAGAATGGAAACGATGATAGTTGAAGTCAAGCCAGGGTTAAAAGCTAGTTATTACTGACAAAGGGCCCATAATATCAGCTTTTTCCTTCTTGACAGCATGTCTCTCCAATAACAGCACAAGGAAAGGACCTATTTTTGAATGAATGTGCGTGATTATTTTTTTTCTTTGCATGAGCGGAGAACTAAAGCGAAGATGCCTCTCTTGAGCAAGGGCTCAGATCAAATGACCTCTAGAAATCCCTTCCGACATAACATTTTTCTACAGCTCTGTGACAGCAATTCTTTCTGTCCTGCATGTCTCCCCTGCTAACTTATGAAGCTACATAAAGTGACTGCATAGGCTCTGGGCATTGGTCTATACAGCAGCTAGTTCAGAGACAAACACTAACCTGTTAGGTGCTGTTTTGAGGTATTTTCACTCACCTTCTACGTCATCCACCACCCTTCATTTTTTGTGATTGACACAGAAGGAGCCAACCTGGGAAAGGAGAGTAGCTATTGCACAAAGCTAAGTGGGCGAGATACGCATATTCTACAGCAGCTGTATTTCCTTTCCCTATAAAACCTAGAACATAGCTTTGAATTTACTGGACAGGATAACACTTTTCAGTCAAAAATTAAATATTAGGTTACAGGAGATAGGTCTATGAAAGTACCAGTTCACTGCTCAGTCAAAAAAATGCAAATCAAATCCCAGAAATCATTTAATACAATCCTTTATTCACCATGTTCTTTTATAAAAGAGCTGGATTTCTTTAAAAAAAAAAAAAAGACAGATGCTTTGTAACTGCAAACAGGGTTTGCTCATTTCCTACTACCTTTCTGAAACCCTGATACCATTGACACAGGAAAGGGTTGCAAATCATTCTATCAATGAAACGGGTGGATAAGCTTACTTGAGGGAGCTTGTCTGCACATGGCACAGGAAGCAATGTCTTTACTTCTGGTGGAGACTGCCCCATTACCATAGTGACTTCACATCTATCACTCCTGAGTTTATGTAAGCTTGAGAGTTGCATAAAACTTTGCCCTGTGCAACCAATGGTTTTTTCTGTGAACCTCTCTATGGGTACCCTTCTGCAGACCAGAAGGAAAGGCACAGAGATCTGTTGCAGCTTGTCAACAATACAGGCAAATCACTACAAAGCATTAGAACACAGGTATTCCAGTGCCTCACACTGTACCTCAAATGTGTTTCATCTCCAAGGACTGAGAGCTAGAAACTATAACCACATTTACAGTTGAGAACTTCGGTGGTCTAGCAACAAATGTAGTGACTTGAACCTTGTATGCAGATGGATATCTGTTTTTTCAGATATGCTTCAGAATGAGAATTCAGCTTTTGCTTACATAACTGTAGATCCCCAAAGGTATATTTTAATCTTTAGCTCCTGTTGTGGGTAGGCAAAATTGTTATTATTGCTTCACATTATCTCTCTTTCCTTGGAACAGGATAATGTGGATCTTGGTGACCTGATGTTTTCACTCTGCTACCTTCCAACAGCTGGTAGACTAACTATTACAATAATAAAGGCAAGAAATTTAAAGGCAATGGATATCACAGGAGCATCAGGTAGGAATGAATTTAATGCTCAATGTGGATTTCTGTCCCATTTCCCTCCTGAGACACAGAATTCAGCACCGTCAATTCCCAGAAACTAATTTAAATAAGAGTTCATAGATGACTTTTAAATACTAGCAGGGAGCTGCAGAGCTCCCAGAAAGGAGCTACAAAGAAATAGCTGGTTTTACTACATTCAGGAGTTTAAAATAATTATAATTCTCTTGAGAAATATAAGCCACTAATTGTTACACTTTGAATTATATTTAACCATACATCAGAAAATCCCACTGTGTAGAATATTGTCATCTTCTGTCTGTCCTACAAATCTGTACAAGTAATTAGGCTGTTATAAATAGGCTGATACACAGGCTGTTGTATAAAACAGTCATGTATAACACGGTTCAGTGGATATTTTAATACCCTTTGAGAAGTCGGTACACAACAAGAAGCTTCTTGAACCTAAACTGTTCATTATAAGCAGTCAACCAGGTAAAGCTTTCAAAGCTGCACTGCCTCCCAGGCATTCCATGGTAAAAAAAGAAGCTCAGATTCCAGTCAGGTCCAGGTGACTAATTCTGCAAGCAGGTATGGGCATACAAGAAGACTGCACCCTTCACTTTCCATTTATGTTTGCTTAAAAACAACAAAAGAAAACCAACATTGTTCTTATGATTCACACAGATCCCTACGTGAAGGTTTCTTTAATGTGTGAAGGAAGGCGACTAAAGAAAAGAAAAACTTCCACCAAGAGGAATACCCTTAATCCCGTTTACAATGAAGCCATAGTCTTTGACGTCCCTCCAGAAAACATTGACCAAATTAACTTGTCGATAGCTGTTATGGATTATGACCGGTGAGATACCTGTAGCTGTAAAATAACATCATCTATTGGCTTATAAAATCTTGCACAGTAGATTTGCATCCAGAAACAAAGTTGTCATTCTTTCCCAATAAATGGGAAATTAATGTCATGTTGAGTTTGGTAGAAGACTAAAATTTCTTGGATCATAAGGCAGAATTTCCTTTCTAAATTTTAAAATATAGATTTGCATCCATAACTGACATAACTAAGCTGCATATATGTTTGCCAGAACTGAAATAACTGAACATGTAGTCAGTCCACACACTGATGTTCTGTTTGTGCACAAGTATGCTAACCCCTTAGACACATGCCTCCATTTCTAAAATTGTGGCTTAGAGTTTACTTGTATTTGCAACTAATTACAGAACACAGGCAAAGAACTTTTTACATTCTTCATGCAAAAATAAAAAACAAATGCACACAGACACACAGTGTATGCTATAATGGGGAAAATACTAAATTATTCTGACTAGTGGGAAATGCAAAGAGCTAACCTACATATTTTATAGTTCATTATATTTTTCAGGCAAGAATTAATTCTAAAAATCCATGATTAATGTTTCTAATGAAATATGTAAATGCTATGGTTCTAAAGGTAAAATTTTAAGAAAAAAATATTATCGAACATTTTCACAGTGTAGGTCACAATGAGGTCATTGGAGTATGTCAAGTAGGCAACGATGCAGAAAGTCTAGGTCGTGACCACTGGAATGAAATGCTCTCATACCCTCGGAAACCCATTGCTCACTGGCACCCTCTTGCAGAGGTAAGACTTTTATTTCTTGCTTCTCTATTACTATAACTGTGAATATCCTTCCATATAGCATTAGACATTGGATAAAATTTTATGAACAAAACCAAGATCCACATGCATGCACTAAATCCTACCAAAGGGCTTGGAAACTCTGATATTAAAGTCAAGCATAACACGCAAGTCTGCTCCTTTCAATTTTAAGGAGACAGAAAGTAATTCATGTCTTTAATATATACATGAAAACACCAAACATTATACACTGGATTAAGGGTTTGGTTTTGTTTTTTAAATAAGATCTTGGGTAACTTTCACTGATAATTGATATGAAGAAATGGACCTTGTTTACAGAACAACCAAGACCTATTTTTTTATATGTAACAACCTAATTTGACTTCTTCTCTCGTAACAATATAACATCCATGTCACTAGCACATCTCAAGGGATGCCTAACTGCACTGAAAAAAAAAATGTTTAAGTGTCTCTGGAGATCTGAGGCGCTGATAAGAAGCGACACAATCAGAAAAGCTTTTCAAGGTTCCTATGGTTTTTTTGTTTTGTTTTGTTTTGTTTTTTGTCTTTAGGGCCCTATTCAGCAGAAATGTTATGCAGGTCTTCTGCGCTTGGATGGCTGCCGAAGAGGCTTCCTCACCCTTTTAACCTATTCAGCAGAAATTTGGCATTCCTGTTGAACTCTTTCTTAGCCATATCCTCAGGGGCTATTCCACAGAGTCCAGTGGGGTAAAGATGTCCTTTTAATCCCTCTGTCTAATCCTCTCCCCAATACAGGGAATACTAACCCTGATTCATGAGACACAAAAATTCATCAAAGATCTAACTAAATTGCTTCCTAAGAGTTACCATGACTTACTTTTATTATTGCTATCACTGGCTAAAGTCAGGCAGTAATCCCAGTCAAAAGAAACTACTGTGTTTATGAACAGCCACAATGTTACCTGCAATGCTGAAAGACAGGAAAGACCATAGTATTCATATGAAGCCACAAACGATGCCATAAGCGCCTAATATACAGAGGCAGGCAGTTTGCAGCCTCTGAGCATACTTTATGCATCAGAGTGCAGCCATGTTACTAGAATGCAACTGAGGACTTCATCTACTTGGTTGTAAGCACTAACCCCAGGCATTTCCATAAATAATTGTTGGGCAATAGGAAGATGCTACAGAATGGCAAAAATACCACAGTCTTGCCCTGTGTCCATAAGCGATTACATTTAATAGTGCGTGGGGACCACAGCAGCACAAGTTTCAGCAGGGAGACCTTTGTGTGCTCACAGGCTCTGTTGCAGTCGGAGTGCACCATGCCTTTTCAGAGCATAGGTGCTGCCAACATGCAAGTATGTTATGAAAGAAGATAGAGCAAAGTAGGGGAGCTCTGCCTATATTTGTGTGCCTTCAGTGACAAGCTAGCTACTGGCTGAAGTGCCACACTTGAAATGACTACCTGGGCATTTGGGGGCTGGGTTTAGAAAACACATCGCCCAGCTCTCAGCTGTAGCCAAGCAGTGATAGGAATGGCTTAACAAAGCACGTAAGGAGTAGTGTAATGGTTACTATTTCCCAGAATACGAGAAGTGTCTCTTAGCAGAAGTTGTGTACATCCTTATATCCAACCTGTCTTCCCTCTGATAAATTTTATTGCAGCCAGAGCCCACAATTAGGTTTTGACAGCTCTTCCCTTCCTACAGGCATCCTGTTCTTTTCATACATGCCTGGCTAACTTCTTTAGATTTCATTACTGTGGATTGCTTTTCATGTCACTGAGCTAAACAGAGACATATTTTTTTCCTTCCCAGGAATCAAGTGGGGGAGGGTGTCCAGCGCATCCAGGCTGTGCAGAGAAATATATACACAGCATATCATTTTGGTTCCTGAATCAGGATTAGACTCAGCGAGAGCTTCTGGAACCTCTGTGGCCACAGCCATAGGAACCTGAATATTTGCTGAATAGGACCCTCAGTCTTCTACTATGTGAAGAGCTTTTGGTTTCAAGTAGTGTAATGTTATCCACTTGTAGCATTAATTCTCCAGCTGACACTATTGCTACTGATAGATTATTTGTATGGTCGTAAGCATTACCCAAATTCAAGTCATAATTTCTGTTCATTAGAAAAACCCAGGTTTTACAAGCAACATGATAGCAATGAAAACCAACAAATATGGGAAGCAACAACAAATATGGTTCTTGTATTTGTAAAAAAGGTGCAGTATTGTGAATCAATAGCTTTCTAAGTCTTTTTTTTTCAAGAATTATTGTCATCAGACGTTTATTTTTTGATGACAAGTTGCATCCTCCATCTCAGTTGGTGCCTCCTTTCACCTTACATGAAAACAAATTAATATGGTTCTTTGCAGAAATCCTTCAAATCTGAAAAACTGAAAAAAAGTTCTGTTGGGTGAGAACAAGATACATATGGTATTTATAATGACAGTATGTTCTTTTAGAAAGAAGATAACCATCTGTATAACATGGAGGCTGTTAGTCCTCAACCTTTGTAGATGATTTTCCAGTCAATGTTTCTTAGTTGTGTCCATGCTGTTGCAAAAAGTTGGAAGCATATCACAGGTGGCTATGCTCTATCATACTAACAAGCACACACATGTGCGTGCATGTGCACATACACACACAATGTCATTTTAAAATGCTGTTCCAAATATATAGTGCCTGTGAAGACTTTCTTTATTATTTGTAGTAGAATTAACAGGGCTATTTTACATCGTGGTATATTGTAAATGCTGTCAAATTCTGACCATTAAAAAAAAAAAAATCAAAACACTGAACTCTTTCACATTATATCTATGCCCCCCAAAAAAGACCCCCTGGGATAAATTTTTTCCACTTACTTAGCCATGCATGGAGTTCTCTCTTCCTTCAAACTTTCCTAGAGATAATTTGATTCAAGCTTTTACATGGGGATTTTTATTCAAAAAATGCAAATTCGAATTATGAGTATTTTATACAATCTAGTTGCCTGTTACGTACTTACAGATAGGGAGCCCTGGTCTTTATATATACGTCAGATAAGTTTATGTGCACACACATTGCTTGATGTCTTGTACATGTTGAATGCTCACCAAGCGTTTTGGATTTGCAATTTTGCTGACACAAATATTGAAGAAAATATTTGAAATTTTGATCCAAAATCTGCAAAATTAGTTTTATAACCTATCAATTGAGGATATTCCAGAAAATCAGAATTGTTAGTGGGTAAAGCACAGCTTGGCACTTGCAGGAAATCTTGGATCTGTTGTAAATGTGTGCTGCAGCTATAAAGCAGAAGTCCTGTGAGTACAGTGGTTTTCAAAAATCTCACGCCATGCTATGGAGAATACAGCTACCACATACAAGGATACACTTGGCAAACTAAACAACTCTTCAAAACTTGCCCAAGCAAAATTCCAGATGGGTAACTGGGCATTTCCAGAAGAAAAATACGGATATAAGGTTGCCCTGGCAAAACTATTTCACTACACTTTCAACTGAAGTTTTATATCAGCAGGCCAGTGATAGGATACAACGTTCGTACCTGTTCATGCATGATCCTCACTTCAGGCAAAATCCTGCACTCTTTACCCAGGCTTATCTCCCATGAGTCACATGGGGAGATGGGCATAAGCAAAGAAGGATGGAAGTATTCTTCCTTTGGAATAGAGTTCTTGGATTTCCTGGACAAATCATTATACGTGCATCCCTGCCTGGAATGCAGAGCAGGCAGCTGCATGCTTTCCCACTGCGATGTTAGCAACAGTAACTTCTGTAAACAGGAAAACACCTATGCAGAAGGCTCATTTTGTGTCCATGGAAGAGCACAGAGGCCTTTCTAAGATTTGTATCTAGCAGCTCAAAGGGGCATCAACTGAAAAGTAGTATCATTATAATTGCCAGTGGTTTTTTTATTTTATTACTACACTCAGTTTATTTATTGCTCAAGGGTCTGGCATCGAGAGTATGATTTTGAACACAGCTCTATTCAAAAAAAAAAAAAAAAGAAAAAAAAAGAAAAGAAAACTCTGTTCAGTGAGCATTTAAAGTGGAATCCAGCACACCTCAAAGGCTTAGGGATGAGGAAGAAAAGCTAATTTTGAATTAAATTCTCCTAATTCTTGCTGACTCATGACTTGCAAATGGTTATTCAGGCTGTGGCATTACTATGTGACTTTTACAAATACCTGCCTTATCACTGTAGAGCATATACGGAATGATAGCTATTTTCTGTATTTGGATACTTCACTCATCACCTTTATATTCCACTTAACCAATGCTATTCCCTAGACCTGAAATATTTTCATGTTATGGTTCTGGTGGGCCAGTAGACTGCTGCTCTCTTTGGACTGTAGTACAATAATAGAACAGCATATTGGAAGGAACAGAGGATATACTGCTACAAAATCACCTGAGGACCCAGAGAAAACTATGATCCCAATATTGTTCAGCCTTTCTTTTCTGAAATATGATTCTCAGAGGTAAATTAGTAGAAGGCTCACAGGAATAATTTCAAAGCTGCAACCCTCATTTGTTTTCTTATTTCCTGAGAATACATAATTACGCTGTATGACAAGTATCATAATTCTAAAATAGAAAAGGAAATCCCTTAGAAATGCATCTCAGCAAGATTTTAAACCCACTTCACTCATTAACAATGTGCTATTAAACTGTTACTTTTAGTTTTCCATAGCAAGCCACCATTTCAGATGTTGTTTTATGAAAAAGAAGTGTGTCAATGGGAAAGCCTTCCAAGCTGCTGACACTGAGGCAGAGTATAATGGGCAGTTATGTGATATTCCCATGCCAAAATACTCACAGCACCACCCTTCTGCAGTTGAGCGCTCAAATATTTCTTTATCTGTTTCCACTGAAATCACAAGATATTAAAAGCATTTCTGTTCTCTTTTGTTTCCTTTTTCCCTGTAAATAATCCTGGCAGTGGACAAACACACATGCATCTCAATGTGGGGAAGCAGGCACTATCAGAACAGAAAGCAAACATGTAGCATAAAAGCCCCAGAGCTCAAACTGTTCCTACCAGTCGATGCGCACTTCAGCTTTCTATGCCAGCAGATCCATAAAACATCAAAGCAGTACATATGAGAAACTTGTTATATAGAGATCCAATTTAACTACCAGTAGGGAAACTGCTGGTTCAATTCAAAGTGAGACAACAGGAAAGGGCAATGCAAAAGAGTAAAAATTAAGAGGTTATTTTAGTTCACCCTTCTTGGCTTCAGGGGATAGTTGTTGTTGTTGGGGGGGGGATGTTTGTTGGTTTTGCTCTTTGTTTTTTTTGTTTGGTTTGGTTTCATTTCTGTGTTTTTAAAGACCAAACATGGCATGTGGCTATATTAACATGAGCACGCAAAGTTAGAGGTACAAGAGACATATTTACATGTTTATCACTTGGCAACATTCAAGCACTGAGGGGACCTATTTGCCATTGAAAAAAAAAGCTGCAAACTCTCTTTTAGTTTAAAAGTAAAAAACAAGGGAGAAACAAACAAGGGAAGGGAGAAAGAGGACTGGAAATGCAGCTGAAAAATCTGTTTGACCCAGTTAGAAATTTATCTGGAATTACTTTACTGTTAATGCATTTTGTTTGAACAGAAAGAAGTGAAAAAAACAGACTAGGTGACTCAATCTGAAGTGTCTTCAATTATAAGCTTTCTTCCCTTTAGAACAGTGCATTGTCAAATGATTACATCTCAGTATCAAGTGAGAAAACAATGGCTTTCTTATCTAGAAAGAAAAAAGCATGTAGAGAAAGTAATCCACAATAATGTAGAATTTAATAGAAGCCCTCTGTGCTGGAAAAAATGGCAGCAGGACAGACTTTGTAACAGCATCACCTTGAATCTTGCTATAATTAGTGCAAGGCCTTGCTTGCAGCCATAATTCTGTTCTGAAGTGACAGCCTTAGAATATGTGAACCAAGCTAGGCAAGGTGTGAATTATCTTGTAAGGGCACTGCACATTCAAGGCTGAGTAGTTTCAAGAGCTGCGTTTACAGTTAATTTCTAATACAGTGGGTTGGGCAAGGAACTACAGCTGGAAATTCTCCAGGGTCCTGCAGTTCTCTGAAAGGACCTCCATCTCCTTGAAGGTCCATAAAGAGCACTAATCCAGATGGCAGTGATGGGCACTATTCGGAAGAGGTATCATCAGGACATACCTCAACTGCTGCCCGAACAGAGCACACATGGCACAGAGGGGAAGATGACGTGAAGATGTGTAAGCATCAGAGCTGTTTGTTTGTTTGTTTGTTTGTTTTGTCTGGGTTTTTTAGTTCCTCCTTCTTTTGCTCAAATGTAGACATTGTAAAACTGGAATGTTTTATTCAGTTGCATGCTGGCCAGCTGTCATTTTTAATACCCATTGCAAAGGTGCGTGAAGAGAGGTGTGTTGTTTTGGTATTCTTTTGTTTTTAATAACACATGAACATTGTACTATACTTTATTATTTCTTGTTCAATAAATAGTCCTGGTATCTCTATGTTTCATGTCTAATTTTGGAGAGTAGAGCCATACCTGTATCAAGGCTCTCTCAATTAGGTGGGCATTTTGTTTGTTTAGTAGAAATAATGCATGATTCCTTTTGCAGTGATGGTTTGAGGGACAAAAAATTTCTTAATTTTATAATACATATTACAATCTTCTAAACACAAGTAAAAATGTACTGTGATTTATTTCTATGAATCTAGTCTGAACAAATAAGTTTTGATCTTAATAAAAACTCTGTAAGAAACTGTGCAATTGTAATTTATTACTATTTTGTATTAATATATTAAAGTTCAATTCATTATTCAGAAAGCCAGCAAACGCTTTGGAAATGTTTTAACTCAATTTTTCTCCACAGATGTTGTGTTTTGGTAAAATAAATGAGACCAGAGAGACAAAGCTGTTAAAATGACAGTTACTTTACAGTACTCAAACATAATTTGAGGGTTTGGGTACTGAAACATCCTCTTGTTTCACCTCATGGCCACAATCATCATTATAGAAAGATTTTGAGGGATATCAAACGTGAATATCATCTATACTTAAGAAGAAAATAAAGAAGCTACAGAAGTGCTTCTACCAAGTGACAATGTGTTAAATTATCAAAATTAGTATTTAGCATGGCAAGCTAGCAAAATTAACAATCCTCCTGTCAACACCTGACATGTAGCTCAGGGAGATTCCCAGGGGTCCCCTGACGGAGCCCAGAAACAAATAGAAAAGAGAGAACAGATGTATCTGGGATGACCACACAAACTACACCTAAGAAGGCGATACTCTTGTCCTTTTTTCTTGTCTTTTTTTCACATCAACTGAAATTATATATCCATCAGCAAGGGTTGTGCATGACATCTAATTAAGTAAGAGTTTCTCTGTCTCTTTAGGGATAAGCTCCATCTCTTCTCATTTGGAAGATCTAGCCTACTTGCACATATTGCATTAATAAAGGGCTGCTGATGTACAAAATGTGGCAGAAAACAATAATTTCATTCAACTAAGAAGGAATTGAATATAGTTCTGTTCTCTTCTTGGGACTATTTGATATCACGGACACATGGAAAACAAATGAGAACAGGCCTGTAGTTGATATTATCCTTAATAATGGTAACACCTTTAGGCCTGCATAGACTCCTGTTTTTCTGCATTACGTACAGGTACCTGTAAATGGCACTTCAGACAGCTGGTCAACAAGAGAGATGGAAGATTAACAAAGGACACATGTATAGGCATTTTGTCCCTGGCAAAGAATGTAGTGCTAATTATCCCTCTCTGCCTTTTGCTCTGTCAAAACAGGCCCACACATCTCTCCTTTCAAGACACTTTTCCAGCAGAATCATCCTTTAAGTCTTTATAAGTAGCCTACAGACTTGAAATGAAACTCCATTAAGACTGGGACAGCTGAAAGACTGATTGCAACAGCCTGTTAACGAACTGAAAATGAGAAGCCAAAGGTTGAGAATCCTTACTGCAAAAGCCTAATCAATAGCAAATAAAACATCCCACATAAGGTTAAACCTGAAAAGCCTAGTGATCCTGCGCAGCTAATATCCAGTGAGATGAAAATTAAGGGAGATGATACCTTATTAATAACAAGCTTTACTAGCAGCTGACTATGACTTTCCACAGGGGGAATCCTGGTGAGGACATGCAACAAAGTCTAAAAAGCGCCTAAAGTGATGGAACAGGAGCGTGAGTGCAAAGTGATGTCCCTGAAGAGCCGAAGACATGGGCTGTCTAAGAAATCAGTAACTCAGAAAGTAGCAGAGACGCAGAACAGGGACAAGCCTCTGCATCTAAAGACATGATCAAGTTGGCAAACTTCGTGACTCCAAAAGTAACCTTTCCAGAGAAGGAAATCACAGTGTCTTGTACCTCAAACTACTTCCATTCACGTCTGACAATATTGTCACTGAAATTTGTCATGGTGGGCCCTAACAGAGATTTCAAATATAAGCAACATGCAAATTTTTATAAGGCTTGTGGTGAAAATTCTAAGCAAAATAAAAAAATACCTCTCCGCCTTGAAACAGAAATCAGTAGATGATCGGGGTTGAATTCTTCCCTTGCATGGGTTGTGCAAATAGGAGGTTCCAACACTCAGAATTGAGAGCCAAAATTGTCCCTTACTAGTGACAAGAACAAAGTCTATTTCAGGCCACTGTTTTTATCACCCTGATCAGTATTCTAATATTGCCATTTAAACAGCATCAAATAATTCGCTGACTATACTTATGCATTTATCATTTCCAAATTAATTAACCACACACTTCAGTCTGGTCCACCACATCATCCAAAAGGTCATGGCCTTAAACCACTTAATAACTTGCAAATAACATTCAGTGAATCTATGTTCTAATACAAGCACAAGTAGGAAAATCTGTAAATGTTCCATAACGTTAGATGTGCCTGAACAGACAGTCTGGTCCAAAGAGCCTAACTAAAGCAGCTTTAAAATTAAAAAATCATTTAGAAGTGTGAAAGTGTGAGAAATGTCAATAAGCCAGTTTAGCAGCCAGAATTCTGTTTCTAGAATGTTACTATAACCATAGCATTTATATCTTGGTAACTGAGAGAAAAGCATTCTTAAAACAATAGATTAATACCGTTCAGCTACATTAGGACTCCAAAAAATGAAATCTAATTTTAAAAACCATCTTTTAAAAATGCAACAGTTTTGGACCTTTTGAATGACCTTAGCTTTTTTTTTTTTTTTTTTAAAGTGATAGTTCACTACATAAAATAAAAAAATAAATCACTAAATAATATTTGATGAATAATCACATAAATTAGCTTAAAAAAACATTGCCAAACTCGTCAATCAGCTCTTGTATCTTAGTGAAACTCAATTCCAAATATTTACTGTTCTAGTAGAAATATCTCTTCCTTTTTCCAGAAAACAATCTTTTGATAATACTGCTGGTATTTCCTCACTTCAAAACCGCAGCTGTCCAAATATGATGGCATTTTACTTTCAGTTCAAAGTGTTTTAATACATACCACATTTCAGGAAAAGAACATGAAGTATTCAAAAAGTCTTTGCTAAGTCTGGCCCTGGTCCCCTCACCTCAGTTACCCTTGAGGAATCTCACCAGCTTCTAGCTTAGGCAGGTCATGCAACAACATACATAACTGGGAAGTTCAAATAACTTTTTCAAGATATTCTGCTTCATTTTGAATTTCATTACTAAAATCTTACAAATAAATAAATCTTTTAAATCTAATGGAAAAGGAATTTGGGAGCTACAGGAACTGCAAACACCTGTAAGTCTCATGGCTGCACCAGTTAGAAACATAAGTACATTTTTGGTCAATAAATAAGTTTAGGCCATCATAAATGGTAGAAGACTCCCTAAAGTGGTACTATGCATCAAAGACTGCAGAAACCTACCATACACCTGGGATGAGGATTATACGCTGTTCAGTACCACACAGTTCCAGCAGCAGTAATCATGAACAAACATTTTACTGCTATGGTTGTTATTGGTAGCAGGAGCTAAGGTTTTCTGTCATATTTTCCCAAATGAACTTCTTGCACCTTTACCCAGTTGTTTGTAAATGTCCCAAGACTTCTTCTCTTTCTGTACTACTTGAATGACTTTGAAAGTTAAAGTGGATTGAAACAGAAGGAGGAATTCTTAGTATTACATTGGAGCTGAATCTCCTCCCTGTGAGAAAGGACAGGAAACTATTTCCTCCTACTCTTATTTTAAATCCACTTCAAATGAAAATTCATTGTTCCAAACACTGCCAAATAATAGGTTGAGCTCACTCAAAAAACCAATTCCTTCCTTTCATCAGGAGCATCTTTAGGTTTGTGTGTGGAGCTCTGCTGAATCGCGTTTTCGTTTCCTCCAATCTGTCTGAGAACAGGAGTGCCATTCTCTCCCACTCCCCTCTCCGATCTCACCCTGTTCAGGCAGATCAGCACATTTCAGCAAAACCTTCAAAATATCTGGAGCTTTTCAGACAAGATCTAAGATGCTTTGCCTTGGAAATTCCATTGCAAGTAGAAATAACATCTAAGTTGCATCTAGATATCTGCAGAATAGATTTTCATTTTAATTGTCTACTGTTTTTAATTTATTTTATTTTTACTTCTGATATCTGCCTTTTCTTCTCCTCCTATTCTTTCCTCAAAACCTTTCCCTCATCATCTTTCCCTTGGTGATTTTTACTAGACAGATGGCTTCAATCATTCTCATTCTTCATATATAAGAAAACTTTCCTGAGCACGTTGATTTCTCCTGTAGTTTTCCAAGTGAGGCCAGGTCCAACAGACAAGGCTGGTGATGAGGTGTTTCAGCCTTTACTCATGTTTCATCTGCTATTACCCACAGCAATAATATTTTCATTAGAAAGGTGTGTATTTTGTCTTCAGGTAACAGACCAAAAGTGTAGGGACATAAGGGCTGCTATAGAATGTCAGAACATGGTAGGATAAATTGCCAGATTGAAATGTAATGAGTTAATAGTAACAGCCAGGCCTGAACCACTTCTGATGAATGTTGCAAAATCCAAGGTGACAGCAAATCACAAAATCAATAGCTACTCGTGTCTGTTCCTAAAGACATCAAACATTTGTCAATACATGTGAAGTCTGAAAAAGTACATTAATAAAATATTTCAGGCCAAAACATTGCCTGAAATGTCAGAGCATTCTGACACTTGTCCAAAGTAATGTTCAGGAGCACAGAGAGCAAACGGACAGGTGAGAGAGCTTTGTTTAGAAAAGGTGTTACCACAGGATTCAGGTGAACTGACATAATACTTATGCTACCCAACTGCCCAAATAACAATTAATTGAGAAATACCTTCTAGAAGTTTTATTTAAACCAAAGGCATAGCAAACTTCTAATGTTACTGTCCTTAAGGGAAAGGACCTCTAAAGAAAGGAGATTTGGATTTACTGCTCTGTATTAATTTCCTTTCTCCTTTGCCACATCCTGCACCTTCTATGAACTGTTTCAAAAAGGGTAATAACATGAGACAAAGCAAAAAAAGCCTGAAATCTCTAAATCATTATTTGTTTGGGATGCTTGAGTAAAAAGCCCATTTCAGGGGGTAAGACGAGTCAGCAGCAATTCAAAGTGTGAGGAATGCAAAACATCATGCATTTAGTACTAATGATTGCTAGTTACTCATAGAAGTAAAAGAATTAGCTCATTTTCTGTTCTGCTGTCAAGACTGCATTACACATCGTTTTAGGTATATCCTGAATAACTTCTTGAAAACATGCATGGAAACAGCAATATGCATGCTCATATGCCATAGAAAAAGAACACCCCATATGTACATCAGAGAAATATTCGGGTACATAGTAAGCCATGGAAAGCAGAACCAGGGAACCCCAAGTCAGGAAGACTGACAAAACTATACCTCCTGTATTTAATGAGAAACGGCAAACCAGCTTACAACCACCGTTGCCCTTCTCTCCTAAATAGGTTTCCTGTAGGAATATAAATATAGTTTCAGACCTTTGCTCACATCTGCTGTCATTCAGTCCTTTGTTTTACAGATAGAAACGTATTACTATAAAGAAAAAATGCATCTTGGTAGTTTCTTTCTACATCATTCAGAGCAGCAGATGACAATCAAGCGGGATATAGGAGTGGAAGAAAATCTTCCTATCTCCTTAGTGGCTGGCATGTTGGATTAGCCTCTCCTCAATTCTTTCCCATGTAGAATAAGCCAATAGAAGGAAATAAATTTAAAGCCAATCCCGCATGAGCTGACACTATGATCAGCCTCAACAGCATAAAAACAACCTGCCTTTTAAGTTCATAACAATTTTCTATAGCACATTCTGAGAGAATTCTCCTACATGGCTCTCCAGAACACAGATTTCACTTTACTTGTCCTGCACTCAAAGCACTAGGTATAAATGAGCTGCATAAAGGAAGGATGAAAGTACCTTGGTATATCATCTCCATTTTATATACAGAGTGCAGGAGCACAGAGAAAATAATATTAACATATTCGTTCAGGTGCCAATTCAACATTTAAGGGTGTGGGTTTGTAATAATAAGCATCTTGGAGCAGGATATTTCCTCAAAATAGAGTTCTGAACAAGCCCAGATGCTATGCTAAGAATTCCGTATGCTCCCTCCAAGGAAAGCACTCTGGACACAGACACAATACAAGACATGATAAATTGTGAAATTTGCAACATCAATGACTTGCTTAGCATTGTATAGGAACTCTTTGGGAAAAGCAGGCACAGAGCACCCAAGTTACTGCCTTCAGCCAGGAAACCCTCCCTTCTCTTTGGAGAATTCCCAGCCTGATATACCATAGCCTTCCTGCTGCCTCAACAAATGAGGAAGCAGTCTAATAGACAACTCATTACCCTTCGTTATTCCAGGGAATGCAGTCTGCTTTGAGTATGGCAGGAGCGTGGGGAGCAGAGGTAGAGTATGACATTATCTTGTTTCTAAACTGCATTATGTCTCTTATACACTCTCCTAACATAGTATTACAGGAATGGCTTTCACAGTGTGTTAACAAGCCTCAATTTTTATCAGGAAACAATTCACCCTGACTCTTCCAAGCCCCCAAATACTGACACACAGTGATTTTTATGCAACACAGTCTGCAAATGAAACCTGAGGGGTTTGACCCAGAAGATTCAACACAAAACTTAAAAGAAATAATTCCACTGAAACCACTGCATGCTCCATGACAGTGAACCCAGGTAGAGATTATTATAATAATATATATAGTACTCTCATACCAGTTCATGTATCTATGCATGATGCCACATTACCTTAAGTGATTTCAATTCATCTTTCTGCCTTAAGTGCTCCAACAGTGGTTTTGTGTTTGTTTTGAATTTCAAAATAAGTACCATGGGTGTGCTGCAGACTATGCCTAAAATAGCATCTGGTTTGTAATTACTATCTGAGACCTAAATTACAAAAACCTCTAGCTCTGTGAAAAGATATAATTATCAAAAAGATCTTGTATGCATAGTTAGTCTGCATGCTCAACCATCAATTAAATCATTACCATCTAATCCTGCTCATAAATAAAATTTCACAGATTCCCAAATTCCTGAACCTATAAAAATTCGTTTCCAAGTGAAAAATAACCACATTTATTGAATGACTAAAGAAAAACATACTTCTTCTATGGAGATCAGGGCTGTAAGCACAGCCTTTTATCTCTTTTCTCAATGAAAGGACACACAATTGCCAAGTTGCTAACTGAGGGGTAAAAATCAAATATTGTTTATCCACTGCAGTTAGGTGGGATAAAGGCCAATTCAGCTCAAACTTATGGGCAGTGCTGAGTTTTGTAGGGCACCACACAAATCCCAGCTGCATCTGCCATCACAACATCAGTCTGGCAGCATAGCTTTTTTACTCCAGAATTTTGTGCAGATTTCTCAGTTTCACTAATGTCAATCTTTTTTTTCCTGCAACTAGCCACACACATCTGACACTCAATAAAATTTTTGAGCCCAATTCTTCATTCTGATATGCTTACAAAAGTAACAGGACAGCAGAACCGTAGCAGAAACATACATCATCTTTGTGGTGCCCAGGGCTGTGTGTCAGACAAACGCAAAGGACTGGTATATATCTGAAGAACCTCAAAAATATGCTTGGTCTTTTGCTGATCTTCTTCCACCTACTGACACAATTTCTATGCCAAATGTGAGAGCTCAAAACCAGCATAATGCCAGGGATGCTCTGCAGGGAGTCAGCGGAGAACTCAGCGTTCCCTTTTGGGGAACTTGTGGAAAGAACCACAGGACTAGAGCAGGTGGAGGAGGCATTTATGGTTCTCTGATGGGCCTTTAAAGCCTTCACACCACTTTCTCTGCCTTGAAGCTGCTGGGAAAGCTGTGAGACCTTTTTTTTTCCCAATTTTTTCCCTTATGCCACAATGTCTTAAATACAGATCATCTCAGACACAAAGACTTCTTTTTCTCCAATGTAAAGAATTCTTCATCCCATTACTGATGGCCAAGGAAGGTATCTAGAAAGGTAACTATTATCCCAATTCCCATAGTGTCATTCTACTGACTCCAATTTTCCTGCAATTAGATTGTAGCAAGAAACCTGTCAAAAAATTTCAACTATGCCAACATTTTATTAATTCACTTAAGATAAATCTAGCTACTTTGTTTACTTTTTAGCGACATGAGAAAGAGAGCCTGGGAAGTCAGCCGGCCAGCTGGTCTGGATTTTCAGCTACCTAACCTATATTGTACCACTAAGGGAGAAGAATAATTATAAAAGATAGCATTGTTGAAGTCACTAAATTTCTGTTGTCTGTCAGCTGGCAAAACTGCTTTATTGTTACAAAGCTACTTCAACAGAAACCAGGGACTACATATTTATCTTTGCAGAAATGTTAATCTGATCCATTTTACTACTTACATCAAATGTTCTCCAGCGATCTGCCTAGATACGTGAAAAACACACCTCTCAACAACAGAAATGTGAACAGAAATCAGTCATAGATTTAATTCTAAAAGCAGCAGTAAACTAACGCTCACTTACTACGTGTAGCCTGGCCCATGCTAAAAAGAACTGACAATTTCATTTACAGCTGTGTCCTCATTTAGTAAGAGATCAAAAAGCTTCAGGACTATTTCTAACTTCACATGATCATTATTATTATTCAGGGCTTATGTTGTGGTAATTCTGAGAGGCCTACCATGTTAGGCATTACAAAAATGCCTAACTTCTTTTCAGAGCACTAGTTGAAGAAGCAATGCACCAAATGTCTGGAAAGTGAGTGAGAGAGTGAGGTTTGGATAACACAAATAGGAAGAGACACTGGCTACTTACATGCACACGGAGAAAGGACTTAGACTGCAATTTTAACTTCTATGGTATGGCCAAGAACCAGCTAACTCTGGGTCATTTTTCAGGGGACAAGAATGTCTGCATATCGGCCTGCACCATCAGTGGCCATTAATACTCATGAACCATGGATCTGAGATGCCTAGTCCTTTTAATTTGAGTCACTCTGAGATACTCACCCAAAAGCTGATAAAGTGGCTGGGATTATGGTTGTGGGTTTTTGTGTTGTTTGTGTTTTTTTTTTAAATTATATCCATCACTTGTGCTGTGCATGGGTGTTTTGTTTTCTTTTTCTTTTATTTTTCCTCTAGATCTACAAATAGAAAGTTTCAGCTTGTTACAGTTCTGTTTACTTCAGGATCTCCTGCACATGCAGACAAAGATCACTGACTAGGAACCCTCTGTGAAGAGTCCAAAGCTGGCACTCAGAACATCAACAGGTTTCCTCTCCACTCATTTTTTTCCAAACTGTGATTAGTTCTTCTAGGATTGGCTATTGATGATAAAAGTAATAGTAGCAGTAACATTTTTGATCTTTCAAATCTGAAGCGTCTGAGTGCTCCCACAACATATATATATGTGGCATCACTGAAGGGGACTAGCATTCTGGCAGAATGCACTAGGCACAACAACAGCAGGGACACAAAGTAATGCTCCATTTCCAGTAAGTACCAGAAATACAGACACCTCGGGGCTTTGCAGTATTTCCTTTGGTCGATTTTTAACTATTAATCACAACCTTTATTTGTGTCCTGGTTTCAGCTGGGATGTAGTTAACTGTCTTCCTAGTAGCTGGTGCAGTGCTATGTTTTGAGTTCAGTATGAGAAGAATGTTGATAACACTGATGTTTGCAGTTGTTGCTCAGTAGTGTTTAGACTAGAGTCAAGGATTTTTCAGCTTCTCATGCCCAGCCAGGGCACCTGACCCAAACTGGCCAACAGTGTATTCCATACCATGGGACGTCCCATCTAGTTTAGGAACTGGGAAGGGGGGGGCAGGGATTCGCCGCTCGGGGACTGGCTGGGTGTCGGTCGGCGGGTGGTGAGCAATTGCCCTGCGCATCATTTGTACATTTCAATCTTTTTATTACTACTGTTGTAATTTTATTAGTGTTATCATTATCATTATTAGTTTCTTCTTTTCTGTTCTATTAAACCGTTCTTAACCCACGAGTTTTACTTCTTTTCCCGATTTTCTCCCCCATCCCACTGGATGGGGGGGGAGTGAGTGAGTGGCTGCGTGGTGCTTAGTTGCTGGCTGGGGTTAAACCACGACAATTTGCTAGGTAATCCTATAAACAAATTCTCTTTAATGTTATCTTTTTTAATTACATCAGTCATAAATCCATTTTCAAGTCCTTGGTGTCATGAGTGATGGACATCTTTACTGATTATGTAGAGGATACTGAACAAACCAAACCAATGAAGGTGACCTTTTTCCATCATGCATCCTCATGTTATTCACCATGTCTCTGGAAAAAGCCTTGTATTATATCTCTGAAAGGCAAAGATTTGGGGTTTGCTGAACTGGATGAATGAATTCCAGCATGACTTTAGACAAATGAATGCAATCCGATATATGAGTATTATGCCTTCAGTCCCTGACACTACCTACTCTGGGCATTCCTTTTCTGTGCCATGATTTCTATTCTGGAAATAAAAGCTAAATTAATTTCCTTTAAGCCAATAATATTAAAAAACACAGGACATATCCTGGGAAATTCTAAGAAAAGTACCGTTTAGGTCTGTTTCTCATCTCCAAAATAATGTTATTTCATTCATCCTTTTACAAGTAATTTCCTCCTTCCTCTGCCTCCCTGTAACTCCTTTGGCTGCACATACTTAAGTTTTCCCTGGGTATGCGTATTTTCCATTAGAAGAGTATTTCTCCTACAGACACATAGAATTTATCTCAAATCTGTCCCACTAATCATGTCTTCTCTAGCAAAATGTATTTCAAAGGATCAATCAGTTTTCTTTATCTTCTCAGCAAGAAGTAATGTTGCCCTTGTTCCTGCCTACTGCATCAGAAAAGGTCCCTGAGAATAACACCTTTATAGGATGAATTTTGCATGGCTCATTCATACAAATGTGAACATTCATACAAGTTCATATGAATGTGTTTGAAGCTCTAAGCCTTAAACATAACCATGGAAATGAAGATCAATGAGAGATCATTTCCAAGACGCACAGCTGTGAGCCTGTTTGTAGTATTTCCTATCACTGAAACTGGGTGTTAGATATGTCTCCAAGTTTAGCTCCAGATTTAAGCCTATCCATAAAAGTTCTTAGGTATTTATACTAAGGTCAGACCCAGTACTGCCTCATGGCTCTGTCCACAACTTCAGCTGGAATCTCATTAGATGCTTTTGCTTCTATCTGGATGATGAAGTGGACAGGGTAACAGTAATGGAACAAGAACACAGGCTTTTATTCCTTCATTTATGATGCTGGTTTCTGCAAGTCTATAAGTCATCAACCCATGCCTTAACTTCCCTCTCTGTAAATCAGGGATAAATATTTTCACCTGTGAAATATAGCAAGCTGTGTAAATGGCAAGGGCTACAGTAGCTGGGTGACAGTTTATTCTACAATTAATCAAAAAAATGTTATTTTTGCTTTATTAATCTAAATTACTCCTGAAACTAATTCAGAGAAAATGGAGACAGATTTTTAATAATGCACCATTATGTGTTCCCAATCGTAAATAAGCCGCCATTAAATTTCAAAAAGCATTTGAAAAGGAAACATTTACAACAGATAATAAACATTATTTAAGAAATTATAAACTTCAAAATTTTTTACAGGTGTGATCAACCAAATTACTGGCTATGTCAAAGGACAGTAATAGTAGAAATCATTAAAATACTTGTAAACTTTTAAAAAAAACCCAAATGTTTTATTACAGAATTTTTGTTATTTAATGTTATTTCCTAAATTAGCTCTTAATTTTTGAACAAGCTCTGCCAGTGTGCAGTCAATTAAATATGACTTCAGTAATTAACGTGAAAATATTCAAGCTAAGTTACAGTTAGAATGAAATAGTAAAATGTGCCATAGCTTGTAATTTTTCTGAAGTAACAACAATTTCTTCTGCTTCAGATCTTTTAACATATCATTGCATAGCTATTTGCCTCTTTTTAGCATATGCAGTTATTTGGCATCAAATGACAAATACAACATTTGACAGTTATGAAGGGTGTTGTAATGAGTGATCACTTTTGATGTTTCATGAAAACAGCCTCTTTGGACTTAAGATGATGCAGACTTCACAATGGGATGCTAATTGAAGGTGAGTCAAACCAGCCAGGCATAAAGTAGATTTTGTAATAATGGTAGATATTACCTAGCTATAACCAGATGCTGTGAAGAAAACGTGAACTTCTGATCTGAATCAATGGTCATGCTCTTTTATAATTGTAGTAGATAGTAGAGAAATAAAAATTGTGTATAGGATCTACAAGTCCTTTGTTAGCTGGGGGTTTCAAACATATCAGCTGCCACCTCCCAAAAGATTACAAAGCCACTAACTAATGTGGTAATAGGTTAGACTGTAACATAATAACAGGTTATGTGAGGAGAGTGTGGTTATAACGTCCATTTTTCAGAAATTTGCAGGGAAGAAATGGAGTGAAATGGAGTGGCTGAAAAGGTGAAAGAATAAAAAAAAATACAGTCAAGGTTCTCTCTGTTAACTGGAAGAGTCATGCCCATGTTCTGGTCCATTATCTGGTCCAAGCTGTTTCTGTATTTTATTCATTGTCTTCTTCGTATAAAATATAACTAGATATCCAGGTCTTCTTCAGCCACTGATTCTCCACATGTAATTTTGACAAGTCACTTAAAACCTTGTTATCTCACAGATCTAATGTTTTTGCAAACCTCACATAAATATCTTAATAGAGGAAAAATATTCAAAAATGTAGCTTTGGATTTAGGCACCTAAATTCCATCCAAATGCCTACTTCATGCCTTTAAATCCATTCTGTTCATTAGTGACACAAAACATCACAATTTTTTTCATCAGTGTTGCATGTTGACCATTTTTCCTTGAAATCAAGGTAGAACCAAGACACTGAATGAGGATTTCAGCTTTCACTTAGTTTCTGAGAAGGTATCTAAAGAAATCTGAGCATTCAGAAAAGAAAGAGTAAATTAACCCATCCATATTAGTTAATTCTAGACTTCAAGTGATTTTCATGTGTTCTTCACATGATCTATGATTTTTAAATTTGTGACTGTCTAATAAACTTCAGCTTTTCTGTTTGCATAGTTTTAACTATCCAGTGAGTGTGGAGCTCTCACAGGGAATTCCATGGTGCTCTCAGGCTGGGCTGTAACCTTGTCGCAGTCATAACTTTGAAATGGCAAGTTCTTTGAAATGGCAGAATTAGAGCTCTTCTTTCATAGTTAGTTTTTGGAGACCTTCTGGCCACCTGCTGAGAAACTGAAAAACCACAAAGTGCTACTGACTCCATGTAGTTTCTGAAGGAAGCTTTCCATTATCTTTGCTAGAAGGCCTTTAGTCCAGACTAACATGGAGTCTCTGTCTTTCAAACAACTGTTGCTGTTTCCTAATTGCAGTTAACAGTCCCTGTTAGAGATTTAAATTCTGTTTCAGAGCACTGAGTTTGAATGATACCGTCCTTCATTTTGCATATAATCTACCAGATGAAGGCATTAGCACAGTCCCTCAGTGACTCATTAAAACATTTTAGTCAAGTTTTAGTGCCTTTTCATGCAAACAATGACTGCATGTTCCTCTCTCATAAAAAAAACCAAACAAGCAAACAAACAGCCCCCGGCCCCAATTGTTTTAAATAGGCTCCAACTTCTCGAAAGAGTAATCTAGTGTACCCTCATTTAATGCAAGCAAAACCAGCTTTCTGGCCTATTCTTGCACTCACTGACACTACTGGGAATATTACCATTGACTGCAGTGAGGAAAAAGAATACCTAGTTTAATATATGCTTCAGTTTATAAAATATCAAGTCAACAATTTGCTTAACATGGTGCATATCTGTTCATTTATTTTTATACATAAATTACAAGGACCTGACCATACAGGGCAGACAGAGCTAGGACATTAACAAAAGACTGCAGTGCTTCTTTTTGTTCAGTATTAAAAATCTAAATCCTTGTTTAAGGATATTATTAACTTGGTATTACTAACTTGGTAGTGCGCAAGCCATCCTTTTTGGAGGGATATGTTGCACTTGCAGATGCCAGAATAGAAGTAGAATGACTGGATGGTAGCAAAGGAAAGTATTAATAGTCTGTCAGACCCATCATGAACCACAGGCAATTCCTGCCACCTCACATTTTTAGCCATTCAACATCTATATTCTGTTGCCTCGGCCCATCAGAGACTGGAATGACAGTGTTCAACAACAAATTAATAACTTTCCCAAGGGCTTATCATTCACGAATTAGCAAATGTGACTTACCATGTAATCTAATGAAAACAGCTCTGTTATTATTAAGCAGTCATTCTACAATTAACTCACTTGCGTTTTCGACGAGTTACACTGCAATCATATGAAGACTATACTGCAGAACCTTCTTGTCTATTTATCCCACTGATAACATATTATTAAATGGAAACATTTTGCCCATATCTTGCCAAGCCAGTCCATGGACACCACTGAAGGAGCGGTAATTAATACTGCTAATGATTCTTCTTACTAGTCTGATTCTCTCCTTATAAAACCCCTTATCTTCTTGACCTTTCTGCATCAGAAGACCCCAGGTGAGGAGGCTGAGAATTTTCTCTATCAGAATTCCTTTCAATGCAAAATTAACAGGTTTTGCTGATTCAGTGTGCTTCCATTTTTGGTGCCCAGCTGGGAATATACTTAGGGGAAGAGATAAATATAATTTGCAACAAGGGCTTAGCACAAGTCCCTTTGCAACACAAGAATGTAGACACTCAAGGTTACTCATCACTTCTGAAAATCTTGTCCCATCTGACTGCAACAAATTCAGGGGCATGATTTTAAACACCTCCTGTTGCTCAAAACATTTTACATCTATCTATCTGTCTGTCTATATTATATATAAACAGTATTTATTTTATATATTTCCCAGTTATTCAAGAGATCATGAGTATAAAATATCTAAGTAAGTGTTGAGCTTATGCAACACATGCCATAATAAATACACCCCCAGCTTTAAGCCTTGTTTAGTTTTACAAGGCTTTGCTATTAAGGGATTTTGTTTTGTCCCAGTGTGCTTTCTCCTTATATCAATTTCAGAATGGTCTTACTGCTTATCTTTTCTTTTCTACATTGATGGCAGTCTTTTTAACTTTGAACAACATCATCAGAGTAGTAATAAATGTTCTGCTGAAACTCCAGGGATTCAACAGATACTCTTAAACCACATTACTCAGAGGCTCCTGCCCACAATTTGGAATAAATGTCTGTATTTGAAGAAAGCAAATATCATGTAAACTATGCCTGTGATTCTTCATCATATGGAGAAAAATTTCACTTCAAATAATGAATCAGAAAGTAAAGCAGCAAAAGAGCTGGAAAGAAAAAGAAAAAGACAACGGCGAGAGAGAGAGGAGAATACAATGGAAAAAATGAGACAGGACTAGAATTAAAGGCAATGATGTAGAAAAAATCCTGACAGCTTCAATGGGTTGTCAAAAAAGCTCTCCAAAGGCTCCAAAACAAATGAAACAAAAAAGCTGAGCCATATAAATATATATAGAAATGAAAATGGAGCAAAGTATCTCTACCTAATAAACTAAAAATGGTGTTTATGAAATGCTGCATTAGTTTATCACATCTGCAGCCTGTATTGGTTCTAAAGATGAACCTGCAGCAAAATGTCTTCCGTCTGTTTCTCCTGGAAAAATTTCTTACTTTCCATGGTCTCTGATGCTAAGAAGCCATAATAATGTTATGCTTTCCATCTTTCTTGGATACAATTGAGTTGATTAATTACTCCATTTAACTCCACTACACACAGTACATGTGCATGCATGTGAATGCACGTGTATGTGTGGGTTCTTCCCATGCTGGTGAGCAGGAGGAATATGCTTTCTTAATATTACCAGTTGTAATTATATACGTGCAATACCAAAGAAGAACATTTCAGAAGAAGTGAAAAGTGCAAATCGTGCATTGAGGACTCTGTGGTGGTCCTTAAACCCTGACCTACATCAGGATGATGTGACACCATCAAAGGAATGTGGGATCTACTGAGTCTTCTGATACTTCATTACATCCTCAGGCATATCAGAAGGAATACACTTTTTTCTTTACCCCAGAGAATGCTTATTTCTCTGATAATCACATCTGCTTTTATGTGCCCCTATAGTACAAAATAACCAACCCCAGGTAGATTTAAATTAGCAGATGATGTTTGTAGCCAATGGAAAAACAATACAGGTTATTTTCCATTACCTTTCTACAGAAATTTAGCTTTAAAAGACAAGAGCAGATATAGTTTAAAAGGGAATTGATATATGTGCTAAATGACTGAAGCCATGCTAAAAATCTTTCAATATTATCCCTGTGTCTACGTATATTTGTAGTCACACACACACACTGTACCATACTCAATATTGGGAAAAAAGTTATTAGAAAAGCTCTTTTTCCACAGTAATTGTCACCCATGAAAAGTGCTAAAAAAACAGCCATAAAAAGCAATCTGTTTCTGTGAGTTCTGTGTTTTCTTTCCTCCCCCTTCCCTACCCTTTTTTTTTAATTAAGGTCTTTTTATGGAAACTAGATTTTTTTTCTTATGAGTTAATCTATTGCTACTGCTCCTTCCCTATCTTTGGTTGCAATTCCTATGTTACATGGTATTTCTGCACCCGTGAATTGTATGGGGTAGCAGCAATAAAACTGAAGGTCCAGCAGGGGTTCTGTTTCCAAGCTAACATCCAGATGTTACCACAAAACTACATTTCTTCCATAAACTTCCTCTTATACTTGACATTAAGAAGTCCCTTTATTTTAAGGTTATAAGTCAATTGATGGTAATCATACAGATTATCTCATCATTTTAGTATGTGGACAAAAGGAATGGAAAACTAATAAAATTATGAAGAAAAGAAATTGTACTGCTTTGTCCTCTGTTTTCTGCATTTTTCTCTGTTTCCATCTTTTACAACCTCCCACAATTACTGCCCTAAAGTTTAGTGCTGTACTGATAAACAGGATCAATATAGCACTAGTCAATAAAATGAGGTAGATACTGCGTGTGAGATCTACTACTTTGATGTTTGTGACAGCAAAACTTTTTGAATTTTGCTTGTATTCAAGCTCTTTAAAAAAATAAAAGAACATCAACCTATGTTAGACATTACTGACACAACGTTTTTGTGTTTTGGTTTGGTTTTTTTTCTTAAACTGACTTTGAGACTTTCAACAGTTAAGGGCATCTTGGGCCCTAAGCAAGTTATACAAAGATGTCCAGACCGTAAATATTACCAAATGAGTGCTAATTAACTGTTTGTTTGGTTTTGTTCCACATAAGTTTTTGCTTAGGAAAAAAGGAGGTTATATTCTTATTTAAGATAATTTTAATTTATTCAGTATCTCTAAAGCAAATCAAATTATTTTATATTTATATTATTGGTCAATGATCATTGCTCCTTGTGCCCTTCACGTTTATGTTTTAATTGGTATCTAAATTCTTAATTTGAAATATCCTATCTGATACAAATATTACTTAAGAAAGAGAGATTTCCACCGACTATTCAACTTCTATTCATTTCAAATTAAGCCTAGAGGGCTCAAAACAATGTAAGAGCTAGGCTCAAAATACTTACTGAAGTCAATGTTTGTGTTTCTGAGACTGGACTTTCGCCAAAGGAGTTAAAATTGCTATTAGGAGAGTATTAGGCATTCTCGAATGCTTTTCATTTTCCTTTCTGTTTTATACAGTTTCATTCTTTCTTTCTTTTTGGAAATATCCTCTATAATATAAGGGATAAAACCCAGCATTTCTGTAGATGTAGAATCCATTAGGATTGCTAAAAATATCTGAAATGGATATTACTATTAATTATGAAGGCAGAATCTCTATTGTTATCTTGTGCCATAGGAGCACTGAGAACACACCAGAAAGCTGCCAGATTTTTCCTACCAGGTTTTCTATCTGCAGAGATCAGTCTTTAGGAGGCATATAGTTAGTATTATGATTTCTACAATTACCTATCTGACAAATAGTGTGCAATTCCCCTGTTCTCTTTGAGCTTCATTATGAGGCTCAAAAGCTCCTAAAGCAGATCATGTTCTATTTTTCTGATAAAAGCAAAAGCTGAAGCCTTAGCTCTGAATGCTCCTGATCTAAACGAAGACCATAGAGATGGAGATGTCAAATATAAGAAATGTCATTTGTAAGAAATAAGGCATATGAACAAATCACAATTAGATTAAGTAGATCACCTGAGAGTCTCAAGCAGGGACTGTTGTTTATTATATATTTGTAATATTCCTAGAACATTAGAGCTCATGTCTTTGGTGATATTAAATGTAAACATTAAGTAAATACTACCAAGGCTACTGCTACTAGGTTTTAGAAAAAGCAGTGCCATTATGAATGGTACGCATTCACTCCATAGCATGTTCTTGCTTATTACTGCTATTAGAAAAACAAATCAAAAAAGACTATAATAAACATGTTTTAAGCCAATACTTTTCTCTCCTGCCAACTGTTTAACCACTAGATTGTGTTCAGTTTCACACATTTATAACTATGTTATATGTGCAAATAAAAACCACAAGCAATATGTTTAGCTGCTTTAATGGAAGTATTGTAATCAACTGACATTGAGGCATACACAATGCATGTTTAATTCTGCCTTCCACTATATTTCTCTAGCACTAGCACAGGAGACTGAAATTTCTTATTAGTACAAGCTAGAATATAGACTGGCAGTGTGTTATCATCAAGTTCCTATTGATAAATGAATTATTACTATTACACAGTTGGGGGAAGGGTGTTGTTTGTATATTTTCCATAAAAACAAATTACAGATTCTTTATAGATGTGATCATTACTGGATGATTACTCTGGGCCAACAATTTATACTCTCTAAACTGCTTTGGAACTGCTTCCTCTATATTAGGTATCTGAAGTGTGTTATTTTTGGTCAAGGTCACACAGCAGTTTCACTGTTCCATGATTTATTAAAGATTAATTTAAACAGTAGGAAATGTTCTTAAAAATATTCCTCACTGATGCATCTAAACAATACCACAACAATAGCAGCAGGATTAGTCATCACCATGCTGGTCTCATATTTCTCAGAGAGAGGGTGAGGAAGGCAGAATGGGACACTGAGAGGACAGACTTTAATTCGATAAAGCATCTAAATAAGTGCTTACATTTAAGCCTGTCATTAGAGTGGAGTTTTACTCACACAAACTTTAAACTCAAAGCTTTGAAGGAAAAAAACCTCTCAGTAAATACTTAAGCAAGAATCTGAAAAATCAAAAGGACAAAATTTGAAAACAAAATAATATATACCTTATTGAAAAGTATCATAAAACTGTAGAAATAGGTGTAGAGGGGACCCCATGAGGTCAAAAAGGTCTCTTGCTCATCCTTATTTATACAAGGGAATCAACCATATCTAAAACATCCTTGACAGATGTTTGCCCAGAACTGCTCACAGGTCTCACTACCACTGCTTCCCCAAACTGATTATTGAATTCAGTTGAGTCGTGCTATGAGCTCTAGAACCATGACAAGACCAGGAGTCACTCTCAGTTATCCCTCTTCATTCAGTTCACAGTCCCTTCCAGAAGACCACACACAGAAGATATAAACCTTCCCAACCACTTTAAGGTCACATATGAGTTATGTTGGCACAAATTTTAGCTGTGAGGTAAAAGTACAGGTACTAACAGCTGGGCAAAAGCTCTCCAACCATGCCTTTGTCAAATATGAAGAAATCCAATTAGGTAGCCCTAGCAAAAATACTGTGTTGACAAAAACAAGCAGGAAGCCAGAACTCAAATTGCTGAGTAGCTCTCTAGAATGACTGCAACTACAAAAGCTGTGCAGGTGACTGAAACAGCCACAGTCTTGGTATCATTAGCGTAAATAAACACTGATGGGCAAGAACTGACAATGGCAAAATATTTCCAGAAAGCAAGTTGGTTAGTATTCACTAAGAGTGAAAACCTTTGAGCTATAATTCACCTCTTTTCAAAAGTGCAGATGTTGCAGTGTTTTGCAAAAACAAATCATCAATACCACCTATAGATGCAGAAACTGAGTTATAGAGGTGAAATGAATTGTCTGCAGTCATTCAGCCGGTTTGTTTGGAAGGCAAATATACTCTAGGTGTTCATCTCCCAAATATGCCAGCCTGAACATCGGAGAGAGATTTTGCAGGTTAGTATTCACTCTCAGTAACTGAGTTCCCTTTTCAATTTCAGTATATTAGTCCTAATTCTGTGCCAGTTTATAGTAAGTGAAATAGCCAGGTAACAATCATATGATATGGATTGAAAAAGAAAAAGAATCTGGTTCATCATGCTCAGATTTGGTTTTGATGTCAATCACTACACAGCTGTGATACCTCTGCTAAATTAACATGAAAATTGCACACAAATGAATAATCTGCTGAATTGCCACTACAATAATGTAAGAAAATATGACATAATTTTCTTTATTATCAAATAAGTATTTTGCAGTGCAAAACTAAGATGTAATAATCACTTGATTATAAAAATCTAGTTAAGATCAGAAATCACAACTGTAATATCTGCACTAGGGGAAATACTACAAAAGGAAAAGCTGCTGACTATCAAACTTACCCAATGTTAGGTTTTCCTTATACCCAATAGTATGCAAAGTATGAAGCATAAACACTTTTCTAAATAAAAAAGTAAAGAACAGTTGCCATGGAGACATCATGAGTTGCCTTGGGGCTTGAGGAAACACAATTAGCCTGTGAGATGGCTTTCAAACACTTTAATTTGAACCTTTTGGAGTTTCAGCAATGTAGTGATCTCCTGAAATAATTATTTGTGCTCTCTGTATTTTTTCAGCCAATATATATTATTGTGTGTTCAAAAGTAATGATTATGGTGGAATAGCTTTCATTCTGACATTTTAAATTGAATTTATAGAAGGGAAACCTTCAGCTTTGACTCTTTAACTCTAGTTTAAAAAATACTAGTTAGCAGAGAAATCTCCTTTTTTCTTTTCAAACCTTTCTGATTTTGCAACCGTGCAAATTAATGTTTCTTTTACATAGACTGCTCCTAGCAAAAAAAAAAAAAAAAAAAGGGTTCTACACTGACTCAAATATTACCTGAAAAATTGCTGCTTGCTAATTTCCAGTCTGTGAAGCACAATCCTTGTTCAACAGGATGCAAAAAAGGGCAACAGAAAAACATGAGTTCTGTAGAAGTATCTGTAAATTCCATGTCCTAAAGACTTTATTCTTTGGAAATGTTTGCAACTTTCCTATTTGTAAAACTTAGTAACTTTGTTTTTTTAAAAATAGAGATTGGACTAGATGATCTCAAGAGGTCCTTTCCAACCTCAATGACTCTGATTCTAAGATGTGCAATGTAAATAATCTAGTTGGGATTTCTGACACCATGTCACCTGCACCCAAATTCAGTAAGTACACAAGGACACGTCATATGAGAGGAAGCAAATAATGGAAACTAAGTTTAAACTGGTACTCACTAACAAGCTGCATTGCCAGACTAACCTTGAAAGTTAGGGATGTGCTTTTCTCAGATCTTCTGACACCTGCGTATCTATCTGTGAACATACTTACTCACCTACTAAAATTCTGTGCAACTTTTAACATTCAAACATAATTCTCCCATCCATCACCTTGTTTATGCCATATCTTCTGTTCAATCCTTGGCCCTTACTCCACCTACTGTCAGGTGTGTAAAAGGACTACAGTTCTCAAAGCTCAGAATCTAGCTGGAGGGGACTATTTCAGCACAAGAGCTGAGAACATTTCTGAGGGTGCACAAGAGGACTGTCCCCTTGCAGGGCCTTCACACTGAAGGTGTTGTAGAATAATAGTAGGATGAAGATGCTATACAGATAATAGTACTGGTTCTAGGGCTGCTGAAGAGAGTCACCTTAACTTGTATCACAAACTGAGCCTATGTCCTAAGCCCACCAGGACATTGTACATGAAGACCAATGGACCAAACTGCCAGGCATCTCATTATTTAAAACTGAATGAGTCAGGGAGAGACAATTTCTAGTTTCTGCGGCTTTGGAGGATACGACTGGGCTCATCAAGGTTGTTTAGGTTCTGGGCTGGCAATGACAAGCTGTCCCTGGTCACATTCCCTCACAGCTCTGCCAAGACCCGTATCATTCACAATTCACTGCTTTCTAAAGCAAGGGATTTTGTAAGCACAGGACGTTCGGTCTGCATAGCATTAGTAAGGCTCAATAGGAGCAGCTTTCTAGAGCAAAAGCTACTGCTGAGGGCCTGACACCTACACTCCCTGACAGTCATTTGAGTTCTGTTCTTCATAACATGGTTTATACATATGTGCATGGTTTAGATTCCCTTTGCACCTATGTAATATCAGCATGTAAAAAAGTAACATACCACATTCTTGTCATAAAGTGCTGTAAAGTGTAGAATTATGTTCAAATGCATTCCTACCTATTTTCTATTTCTGCAGACAGAGAAGACCATTAGCTGATTTAGACGGCAACCTAAAAAAAAAAAAACAACCAAAAAAACCCCCAAAAACCTCCAAAACCAAACCAGCAATTAATTTTAAAAGTCAGATCAATGAAACTATGTCTAACAAATGTTAGGTACAAGAGAAATGTACCATTGGCAAAACATCAATAGGAACTGTGAAAGCAGCACTATACTAAATATAAGCGAAAGATACAGATGGTATACATTAACAAAAGTCAAAGCAGACAAATATAAACAGCAGTAACACTCCTGTGTAGAAAGACCAATATCCTGCTCTTTTATTTTATTAAGCACTATGTTCATTTAGAGCACCTTATAAATAACATTCTTTAGGATAGATTTTCTCATTTTTACAGAAAGCCATCAGAAAAATACACATTTAAAGTGATCGAACAATGGTATTCATTTAAATACGATAATTATCTTACACTACCTCTGTATTTTCATTATAGGAAAGCACGCAGGTGCAGAACAAGCACTAAGATCTTAGGTCATTCTCACATGATTTTAAATGGCATTTTTTAATACAGCAAGTCTGCCTCCATTGTTAACATACAGGAGCTCTCTGCCTGCTGATTTCAGCCTTCCACAGATGATGCCTATGAAATTAGCACTTGTTAAATGTCCAGCATCAAATCGCAGATGTTCATATCTGCATTGAGATCATGGCATGATCATATTCTCCCACAAATGTCCTTTATAGTGAAAAGTAAGACATCAAAAAGGACCACCATAAATGGATTTGAATTAAGACATTTACTGCTTTTATTTAAACTTTCAGTGAAGAAAACAGTATTTTTTCTTGGCTATTATCCCAAGTCAGCTCTCATTAGAAAAAAGTAATCAACGATTTGTGGAGAAGAGTGTACTTCCAGCGTATAAATACTCTGTTTCTGATTTGACAGTCCTCTCTTCATGATTATACACACTGAAGCTGAATTCTGTAGTCATCAGGATATCTATGCATCTTTCCTTCTTTAAGGGGTGCATGGAAGTAGTTCTAATAACTTTTTAACCTACATCTCTGTGTTGAGGTGCAGATCTAATGACACATAATTACTAGCAAGGTCTTTTGGAAAGAATATATGCTTCTAAATGGAAACTTCAAGAGATTAATCACTCAGGCTAAAAGTTGTTATGTGCTTTTAACACTTCAGATGAAATGAGCTATTCCTGACTGTTAGATCTACCTAAAATCTTTGTATTTCTAATAATTTACACCTTCCTTTAATCGTCTGAACCTATTTCTCAAAGGAAGCCAATTAACTTCAATACATCTTTGCATATCATTTAATATAAATAAAAGAAACATATTTCTTGGTGGGTTTATAATATAATGGCAACTCCATCTCATTTTCCCCCTTCTTTTCTTTAAAACAACCTGGTAGGTCATATTGGAGACTAATGCTCTGATCTGAATATGCAAAGAACACATCTCCAGAAATAATTCTGATTAGGAGAAATACAGATAAACTTTCCATTTGTGCATTGGAATAACATCATGTTAGAAAATGTCTTGAGATCCTATGCAAGAAAATAGTACCAATTTTACAATTATTACTTTTGAAGTGCAAATATAATCTCAGAAGATCATTAGTAACGGCACTGCACAATTATTTGTATAACAGTAAAAATTATTAAAAAATAACAATTAACCACACACATTAGAGTGAGTGTGACTTAAGGATTAAACAGTCTGCCTTTACTCTGTGCTGCTGTAACTAACCTATTCCTGGTACCCCAAATAGCTTCTTATAGTTGCACTGAATTGCAGCATTCAATGTTGACAATCACAATCACTCCAAAGTGTGCAATTTAAACATTACTCTACTTATTAGCAGAAGCTGAAGAAAGTTTCAGTAAGTTAGCAAATAGGGAATGAACAGCTGAGGAATCCAGAAGAATAGAGGTTTGTGAGAAATTCAGTAAATTGTAAAAATATACCACATTAAACCTTCATTGCTACTAGCTTCTTCCCTACCCGTATTCCACATATGCAGGATGTCAGAGATGAGAGTGTATTCAGTTAAATGTCAGTAGTAACCAACAGTCACTCCCACTGCAGAGGAGTTTTTAGCCCTGTTTCTGTCTAAGCCCCACTGATGTAATGTACATTCATGGTAGAAGGGCCAAGCCTGTAAAAGGAATGACTGCTCTGCAAAAGTGCTGCGTTTGCCGACTGAGCTATGCTTGCCTTAAACACCTCTCTCTTAATTATTTCTTCTATCAAACTACATAGTATGAACCTACCAAATATTTTACTCTTTGAGAGGAAAGATATGATCAAAACAAATTTTATCGATAAAAGCCAAGTACCTAGACACCAAAGCTATAAACAAGTATATTCACCATCAATAAGGGAAAAATATTTCTTGAAATATTATTCACAAAAGATATTAAACAGATATGCTGGAAAAGAACTGTGACTTATAATGTGAACATGAATTTGGATATCCTCTTTAACGGAAGTGTCATCTTTTCTAAACTGACATATGTTCCAAGATAAACTATATTGAACATGTTAAAATACACTTTTTCATCTCATAGCAGTTGGATATATCGAACATTAAAATACACTTTTTCATCTTGTAGCAGTTGGACAGGAGAGGTGTCTTCCTCCTTAGTCTATCAAACTCATTAACTGCTTTTTCTCTACAAGACAAGTTCAATTGTAGGACATTTTAAAAAAGAAAGACTTCCTGAAAACACTGCAATGGTCCTATAATGAGATTTTATGAGGTTGAACTTGGAAAGATTAGGTGTTTCTTATGTTCATCATTTTCTCTCCTACACCTACAACCATTCAACCATGTAGCACACTCCTGTAACATATGAAAGCACATTAACTTATATTAAATTTATATTAAATTTATTTTATAGTCTTTAGAAAAATTGACAAAGAAAGGCATAACAAGGGGAGAGAGAAGAACTGACTGGGAAAATACTAAAACTTTTATTAATGTTGGACAGGGCCAGATGTGTAATTTTAACAGTTGATCCAGTCATACTGTATGATTTAAGAAACAGCTTTTCTTCTTTCCTATTAACGTTTTTCTTTAGAGCGTGCTTCACAGCTTAAGAGAGATTCTGTGACTCTTTACTAAAATTTCATATATGCATGATGATTTGACTCTTTCTGAGACAGATTATTTGCTATACTTAAACCACAGAACATTTAAATTCTAGAATATGGTAATCCTTAAGTTCTACTTTATCGGTTAATGCAATTTTTAGAGTATAATTAAAATTCTTTTGCACATTTACAGTTTACTACCATTTGAACATGTTTTTCATAAACCAGAAAACTGTGTATCTGATAGTCTTAGAATGTGAATTAAAAGGTAATTTCAAATCCTTTTTAAGATGTATCTAATAAATTGTTACACTTAGTCATCAATGACACCAGCAGTGATGAAGTGTCAGATAATTTAAAAGTGCATTTACAGTATTCACATCTTATTTTCATGTGTCTTACTCTATTAAAGCATTGATCCCAAATTTGCATCTGTGAAATTTTGAAAAGTTAATTTGTCAGTCCAAACAGAAAATAACGTGCAAAGAGAACATAGAAAGCAAGCATTAAATAAAATTAATTTCACAAAATGACATTCTGATTGCAGTGAAATAAAAAACAAAACCTGTTAATTAATCAGTTATTAATTTTTGAGCAAAGCCCAGTTCTTACAATATAGTAATAATCACCAGATAAATACTAGTCCTTTTTTCACCTATGACTGTATAATTTATGCCTTGTGATGCCACACAGTACCTCTAGATTTTTCTATGATTCTATGATTTTTTTAACCTATTCCTTTAGTAGGATCAAACCAACATTTGTAAATAGAACCTACATTTCAATGTTGAATCATGGGACGTAGGAAAACCTGTTTTATGTATACGTGTATGTATGTGCAACCAACAATTTTATCAAAGAATAGACAGAGTTGGGAGGCAGGAATTCAGGTTTTTCCTTTTCTACAGAGTGGTTAATAACTACTAATCTTGAGCAACATGTCTTTACTGAGCAAGACACCACGCAGTGCAGAAAGTCCATGTGTAACTAATTCTGCCATCCATCAGGCCTCTTGCTATTCTGCAATACTACAGATGGACAGTTTATTCCTTTACCGCAAAATTTGATTGCAGAACCTCAGCCTAAAATAAAATCTCTAATAATGGTGTGAACAGAATGCAAAACAATGCAGGAGGACTTTCATGAGTCTATAAAAGATCTGAAACAAAAAGTATAATAGATGTGCCCCATTCAATTCAGTAATCCTTACTGAAGAAAACTACAGTATGAAAGAACTACCACCAATTTCCTCTAAGCTGACTGCCTAGGAACTACCAGAGGTAATTCCCTTACCTTATTTCTGAAACTGAACTAGAAGTTCTGATCACATACTATGGGGATCATTAAAAATGTGCTGAGATGAATAAGGGTCTTGCAACATTGTGCTACTTCCAGCATAATATGTCTAGAGGATAACAGCTAAGCATGGACAAAAAAATGAATTTTGTAAATGCTGTGCCTATCAAGCAACAATACCTGTACAAAGAACCTCTTTTGCACAGAAAGATCTAAAGAATCTAAGGAATATTATCTTATCATAGGATTGTCATGACCATGACAAAGCAGGTCTGCTATGATTTTAACATGCCAGGACTACCTGGACAGGAATAAACTGGCAGTATACGCTACCATAAGTACCTGTCTTATGGAAGCATTTTCATGAGCTTCAGTTTCTTCTGAAAATTGTTGTCCTGGTTTGGCTGGGATAGAGTTAATTTTCTTTCTAGTAGCTGATATAGCATTATGTTTTGGGTTCAGTATGAGAAGAATGTTGATAACACACTGTTGTTTTCAGTTGTTGCCAAGTAGTGTTTATACTAAGTCAAGGACTTTTCAGCTTTGCATGCCCAGCCAGCAAGAAGGCTGGAGGAGCACAAGAAGTTGGGAAGGACATAGTCAGGACAGCTGACCCAAAATGGCCAAAGAGGTATTCCATACCATGTGATGTCATGCCCAGTATATAAACTGGGCGGAGTTCGCCTGGGGGGTGCAGATCACTGCTCGGGAACTGGCTGGGCATCGGTCAGCGAGTGTGAGCAATTGTATTGTGCATCACTTGTTTTGGATATTCCAATTCTTTTATTATTATTATTGCATTTTTATTGTTGTTGTTTTCTTCCTTTCTGTTCTATTAAACTGGTCTTGTCTCAACCCACGAGTTTTACTTTTTTTTCCTGATTCTCTCCTCCATGCCACTGGGCAGGGGGGAAGTGAGTGAGCAGCTGCATGGTGCTTAGTTGCTGGCTGGGGTTAAACCACAACAATTGTGGTTCAATATTCTTCCAAAAATTCAGTTCTATTTGCAGGAAATACTAATGGAACAAATGAACATTAAAGCCTAAAAATACACTTAAACCCCAGAAATTGTCTATATATGAGCTACAAAAAATTGCAAGTAAAAATCTGATGGAAAAATAACATAGTTGAGAAACAAAAACTGGTGCATTTATTGAAACAAGCACATAAGATGAATCATTGTGACTCAGGGAGTCCAATGGTATCTCAACCTCTTTCACATTCACCAGGTTGTGGATCTGCTTATCAGAAACTTGAAAAGGGCACAGGGAAGCACAAACAATGGATATGTACTAAGATTTCTTCAGTTTCATTTATTTTTACGTTTTCAGACAAGTAAAACCTGAGAAAAGATTTTAGAACATAACAAGCCATGGTTTTAACTGACAGTCTTTAGAATTAGAAATAAAATTGTGTTGTCTCACAAAGGATACCAGTTGTTTAACTGTCACAAAAGTTTAAAAACAGAGAAACCTCCTGCACTAAGGCACCAGCTATGCCACTATCCTAATTTGGCTAACAATGATCATCAGGTAAGTACAAACAAAAAATGCACCAAACTGAATCTTTAAAATAAGATTATTAATTAGATGACAATGTAAGTAATAGATAAAAACGTAAAAAATTATTACATAGCCTGCTCATTTACCAACAGGCCTGATCTTATATCATGCAAAGCTAATTGCTAGACTTGGTGGCAGCTAATCTAAGAGATGAGAGACTTGCTCAAGAAATTGCTCCATAACATGTAAATGGGGAGCTCTGTAAATTAATTCTTCATCAGTAGCCTCCTCAAAAAATTATTCCTCTGTATTTCTGCTGAAGTCAAGTTTCCTGATGATGCATTGACAAATGCTCCCTGGAAGAAACATGGGAATTTGCATGCTCTGTGGGAACTTATCACGTCAGTGAGAAAATCCTGTTCTGAAAGCTTTAATCTTGCTCCTTGACTGACAGTCATACTTCTAAGCTATCATCTGGAAAATAGCTTACTGGTATTCACACTTCTCTTTAGGTTTGTCATAACAGATTGCCAGCTGAGAAGGTCTTGCATATCCCTCTTCTGAATGCTTCTTCACATACTTACTCTCTCTTCATATAACAATGTATTTGTAACATATTTAGTTGACCCAAGGTTCCAACTCCATCCCAGGGTATTTTCTGAAGAAAACATACACCATCACATAGCTAGATACCTTCAAAAGAACTCATCACTGTTTGCCAGAGACTCCAGTGCTTTGCCATGCACAGATGACTTACTTCTGTGAAAACTAAAGAGCTGCTCAATGAATAAATTTATAGAAAGGTTTGGAAATGATTGTGACTCTACACTCAAAAAATTGATAGGTCTCCTGTGAAACAACTGTGACCATCTCCAGCATCTCATTTCTTCCCCCCCCCCCCCCCCCCGCCCCGTGC
>NW_010972609.1:7945213-8007041 GCF_000737465.1 Haliaeetus leucocephalus
CCCCCCCCCTTTTTTCCCCCCCCCCCCCCCCTTACTTTTTTTTTTTTCTTTTTGGCTTGTTTGTTTGTTTGTTTGGGGTTCTGTTAAATATGACAGCAGGGCAACTTCTTCCTGGGAAAATACATTACAATAACACAAGGTGTGAATTTACTGTTTGAGCCTCGTGGATTTGACTGTGAAACTCAGAAATTATATTAATAGCCACATTGTAAAATTCTCTTGAAGCATACCAAATGTATAAGTGAGAAGTCAAGAAAATTCACAACAGGATAGAAATCCTGTGTTGTTGGGTTTTTTTCCTGAAATATATAATGGTATTGTACTGGTAATCACTAAAACTCTTATGAAAGTGGATCCAATATTCTAAACAGTGAATAGAGTCACCTAAGCCATTACACCTAAGATTGATTAGTTAGCTCACATCTTTTTGACAATACTGCTTTACATACAAGAATTACAGTTCTAGTACATATTTTTATATATTTTATTGAAATATTCTGCTTTGAATAAAATGTATTGGAGAAAGTTGCAGTCTAAGCTACCTCATTTCTTTTTTGTGATGTCAAGGTACTTTATTTAAATAATATACCGGCACTTTCTTCTGATAAAGTAAAAAGGCTTGACTTTATTTTGTTCCTGTTCACATTTTTATATAAAATATTGTAAGAATCTTTTCAGAAGCTCTGGTGACTGCAATAAAACTATACAGTTGTAATTACTTTGCTATATTCTGAACAATATTATAGTATATGGTATAAACCACAAAATACTGTAAAAATATTTGTATCAGAGATGACCAAGAACAGTAGAGAGAGGGCTTTGTGCTTTTCCAGTGTGTATGTTGACTTTACACTGATGGTAATTGTAGTTATATACAACTATTAAAGGAAGTAATGAAGACACAGTGGGTTGTAGCTGTAAAACTACAGTTTTTCCAGTCCACAGACAGGTAGAAATATGCACTCTGATGAATCATTAGGGATTCAATCTACAGCCTCCTTTACTGTTACAAACATGAACCTTTTGTAGCTAGTTCAGACAGACAGCAAGCAATCACAGTACATCGCAAATTTTGCTGTGTGAGGCAAACACGTCTAAGTCAAACACCTCCAGAAAGCTTTCAAACCTGTCTGAGAACAATGGGACTCTCCCAGCTTGAAGAAATCCTCAGAGGATGTAAAACTGGCAGGGCAAATTTCATGACAGTCCTTTCTCGCCCTTCTAGTACGGTAAGAATTTAAGAGCAGGGCAAAGTAGTTGGAGTCGGGAACTCAGCAAACACTGCCAGTTCTCCCTAAGCCAATACTTTGGAGATTGTGGTAAAGGATACCTTTAAGTCCAGTTCATGTTAACCAGGTGCTACTGGTTAAGATAAGATGGTTTTAGTGTTCAAAAAAAGTCCTGGGTTCTACTTAGAAAGTATAACAGAGGTAATCTCAAAACCTACTTCCTTTTCTTCCAGATGCAATTTAAGCTGTCTCAAGCTTTGCCACAGATTAAGTACTTACATATGTGATTAGACCTTTAAATCTCTGCACAAATTTCTTTGTCCTTAATACTTTCTTTGAAAATTATATTGATATTCTCTCATTGTGATTGTGCAATGTTCTTGAAATGTGTGCCTCAAAGAGTAATTTAACTCCGTCGACCTTTTTAGAATCCTAAAATAAGAAGTTTTAGTCTCTCACCTGCAATTTAATCATATCCATACCATTTTAAAAGGGAGGAATACTATGCCTCTCCTATACTGGTCTATTTTATGCTGTAATCCCTGCTGATATTTTAGAAATTAATCTTTCCCAGGATGATGGAATGCGAAAGAAAAAACACAGTTATCATCAATTATCTGTGCAGAAAATATTAACTTTATTACTCTTCTATACATTCATTTATCTTTGAAACAATAGATCATCAAGACCTTATCCTGGAACTGCAATATTAATCATACTTCAGTTATTTGATTCAATTTAATGTAAAGTGTTCCAGATCATTTTAGAGTTGGATACTGAGATTTAACGTGAAGCTGAATTACCATATTCTTTAGTAAAAGAATTAATCATGACTGCTTTTGAAGCAGAAGCCTTCTCCTTCCCTGCCAGGGTCATCTTACAGCATGGTTCTAGGAGAACAAGAACATATTTAGCCCCATTTTTCTAGTACAGAGAATGTCAGATTAACAGATTTCTCCTCACATTAGGCCATTTTACGAGTGGGCAGGGAAGCCAGACAACTTTCCCACAGTCATACAGAAAGTCTGTTGTATGACAAGGATTTCAACCAGCATTGCCATGTTTTGGGCTGGACAACCCTTTCTCTTCATCTGTTCCCTAGCTCTGTAGGAAGGAATACTCCAGCCATGGACATCTACAGAGGGAGGTTCTCCTCATCCCTTTCCAGAGTTCTCCTTCAACCTAATTTCAAAGAGTAAGGAGTCTAATGAGACCGTCAAGCTATGCTTTGCCTCTCTTTCAAAAGTAGGCAACAGGCAAAGGGATAGCAAACAACACTATCTGTTTCCTGAGTACTACAGGCAAACTGAGTGTAACTGAAAAGAAACCAAAACCCCAAAACCAAAAATCCCATGAGATAATGTAAAGCTAATCAAAATCCCTGGGCATCGCTTTCTGTTCTAAATTGTTAGTTCAAACCCATGTTTATGAAATACCTAAGTCTCTCTCCTGAAAATGGATTTCCTCACTCAGTTAAAAATTGAGGTAAAGTAATCCATTTTTTCATAAAGAAGATTTTTTAAATCTAAAACATATAACATCTTCATCAAATACCTTTTGTATCCCAAAGAACACGAACAAGATGTAAAAATTAATGAAATGGCCTAAAGGAACCAACCAAAGGATACATGAGAAATGTATCACTTCCCTCAAAAATGTTGCAGAATTTATTTGTATCTACAGCTCTTTCACAGGGCAAAATTATTCCCCACAGTGATTTTTTTTTTCCCCATCAGGAATTATCAATTGCATTTTAAGTGCCTCATGTGATGGATCTTCCATCATTTTACATGAGAAGTTGCTCCACAGTCTAATAGCTAAAGATCCAGAAAACATATCCAAGTTAAGAATGCTCTTTACTTGGTGCCTGTTCATACAACCTAGTAATTATCCTTTTTCTGAAGTTTAATCCTCAAATGAACTTATCTGGCCTCAGTCCCGTTAGAGGGCTGAAAGAAACCTTAAAAAGATGACAGGAGATGACAGGCAACATATCTTTTTTCACAGTGAAATATTGTATGAATTATTAATCTGACCCAGAAAAGATCACAATCAAAGACTAGCAGGGGCCCCTTGAGCACTGTTAGTGCATAATTCTACCCTCTGAATCTTGAAAGCTTAGGGAACTGATACATGAAGGACCAGCGCAAAAAGTGTACGTCACTGATAGGAATTATAAAGAACAATTGTAACATCTACTATAGTGTTACTTACATATAAGGATGTATTTTCAATTATTCTTCTATTAGCATTTCTTTTAAAACACAGAGGGAGATACTTATAATCACCTAAAAATACTATTGAACAATTTTATAATTTTGAGGAGTAGGGGACCCAAAGAAAGTGTACCAGCAGAATTTAAAATTTATTTCTTAATTACAGCACCATTTCTTTAGAATGAACAAAACAGTTACAACCACATACAAGAAAGACATCAAGAGGATCTTAGCTTTATTCAGTGCTGAATACCCTTAGCACTGTGGACATCCTCAGACAGGGAAACTGCCAAGTCATGGCTTTGAGTGAGTGAAAAACTGAAGAAAATAGGTAACTACAGATTTTAGCACAAGCATATTCAGCAGCTGTAGTAAAGTTGCCTCTACCTTTGTCTGCTATAAAGATAAAATGTCTATATGAGTTGCTACTGTATTTGTATTGCTCCTGGAAAAAAGGATATCTTTGATTACTATCTTGTCTATGAAATAATCAATTACCTAAACTAATCCTGAGTTACTGATCTTGTTCAGCTGTTCTTAACATGGCAGATCCTGCTAACACAGGATAATGAAAAATGTATAAAGTTCTACTGTTTACATGTACAAGTAAGTAAAAAGAGCGAAATTAGGACACTAGATTCTAGATCTTATAGTGCTTGACAGATTTTCTGCACTTGTATTAAATGAATTATTTCATCAACTGCTTAAATGCAGGACATACTATCTATAGTATCTTGGATGGATAGAAACAAACAAAACAAAAACCTCTTTATCTACTTTCCTCAGAATATTACCATTATTACACTTGACCTATATCAGTATACAGCAGGGCTGATGATGCCTTGTAGTTCATTTGCTCAAAGCATACACAGGTTGCCAGTTGCCTGCTCATCCAAACATGAATATCTGGTATCACATAAAACATTTTGAAAACTGTAGCCAAAGAAAAGTGTTTACACTACATCTCATCTGAGGAAGTCACATAAGGCCAATCTCTTATCCCAGCAGGACTGAAATGTACAAAATTGTCTAAAGGTTTAATGAAATGCGAAACCTTTGCTGGTTCCTCCTGCCCCTATGGGATACACACACAGCATAACTCTTAAAGAACCTTCAGGCTAGCTCAGTCTGATATACATTATTATTTATGCAAAAGATATAGGATTAATTATTTACAGTACATATTTAGTCAGGTACACATTCCCTTATCTTTAAAATCAGCTTCCCGTTTAATTATTTTCTCATTATTTTCAACCGCATGGTTCCTCATAACCAGATTTTGAAAAGTAAATTTTGCTCTGTAAGTTCAACAAAAACGAGAGGCATGTATGAACAAGCCTGAAGCCCTCATTGTCCAGAGGACAGAAAAATCTCACGAGCCTTTAAGTAAATAAAACACAAATTACTAGAGAAGACTTCAGAGCAGCCAGCAGTTTTAAGTCAGCTGAAACTTAGACACCAGTATACACTGCATTAAGATGAAACTTTCTGGTGTGTATCTAAATCATCCCCATATTACATACAGCTTTGCTTCAAAATGTATCAGAGGATGTACTTAGATAATCCTTATTGCAGTAGTTTCTGAGCACTTCACAACCCTTTATGGTTGTCATTTTCTAAGGAAGTACTTTGACAGAGGGGAAGAGGCTCAAAGGTCCAGAAACTTAAAAGACTGCAAGTACCTAACTGTCTACTTGAAAGTGGTTTTCCTACAGTAATTCAGACCTGCAGCGTTAAAAATCAGCAGTACACCAAGGGTGCAGCATACATTTGAGCGTGGATCTTTTTTTTTTTTTTTTTTTGTCCTAATCACTTTTTCATTAATGGTACCAGAAACCTTTAGAAGACAGTATATGTGAACAGATATGTGGATGGTTTTTGTGTCTTGAGTATTTTAAATTGACTTTCTGCAGGCTGTCATGAATGTTTTTGTTGTTTGAATTGCTCAGGAGTGCTCTGTGCAAACACAAGGACTGATCCTGCAAGGTGCTGCCTTGTGGTCCTGATTCCACCCATCACAAAAGTGCAAGCAGAACTTCATGCAGTCTGCTGAAGCTAAGCACATGTTATGAAGTGTTTTGCTCAGTTGGCACAAAAATGTTTAACATCTTACAAGATTCAGCCTCTACATTTAAAACTTCTGTATGAATATTTATTTGTGATGCAGAAATCTCTGATTAGAAGAGGAAACGAACCTAGATAGACACCAGCCTGAACGTTCCTGTGCAAACTACCCTTCCCAGGCCTTGCATGGTCTCTCAGTCTGACAGCCACTGCTGTTTACTAGATTTATTTTTAAATGCTGCAAATTGCTTTTGGAGTTCCAGTCCCAGATACTGATTTCCAAAATACAAAGCTTCTGAAGGAGTTTTGTGTAGAACTAACTCTCAACCATGTTATGAGATTTTTTTTCCCCAAGATCTTTCTGACATAAACCCAATTTATTTTTAGAGGAATCTGCAGCAGTTTATGTTTAGACAGAGACAAGACAGCAACAAATGCAAATTAAACGTTCAGAGGAATATTATTTGCAGAGTTTTTGGAATTCTAGTATAACTTTCACTTCTAGCACATTTAGACAGGGGCAACAAACACCAAGCCAAAAAACCGTTGCTGTTGATTTCAACAGGTTCAACAGTAGTTGTAAAGTTGAATATCCCAGCATATTTATAGCCTCCAAAATAATCAGAAGCCATAAGAATTCCAGCAATTACAGAAAACATTATTTAAATTTGGAATCAAAACCATATAGGCATTCATGTCTGGAATCTCATCTAATATAAATTCCCATCAAGTACAAGAAGTATTCCAGGCAAGGAGGGGAAATTGGCTATGTTGGCTTCATAATCCAACTGTAAAGACTGTGGGAACCCACTTTATTATTTCAGCTATCAAACAGCGTTACTTTATCTGGACCCACAAACTGTCACATGTCACATAACTCAAGCTCACTTTGGCTACTGCTGCAACTCCAGTGGAGTTCAGACCAGCTCTGGGAGAGGTTTGCAATCACAGCTAGAGCTGCCTCAGGCCTCTCTGGCATGTGTTGAACAAGAATCTCGATATTCTCTGAAGGTGCACAGGCTCAAAGTCCCAAGATGCCTTCTGTCATGCCCTCCCTAATCAAGGCTGTCACCTTCCGTCTGATCTCAAGAAGTCCTCTAAAAGCCACTAGTTGTTAGCTTTTCTGCAAAATACTCAGAAACCATGCTGAACCCCAGCCCTTGTTTCCTGCACCCAATTCCAAATTCAATTTGGAATTCAGTTTGCCCTGATGGACACCTGCAGAAGCATAGCCGTCCCTAAGCTTTTTCTCCTTTCAGAGAAAAGGCTTACCTCCTGTTGCTATCAGCTTTCCACGTTAATCTGATTGATTTTAGGAGCAGCTCTTCTAATAGCAATCTGCTACCAAACTCTTCCAGGGCATCTAAGAAACCAAGCTTGCCTGAACAGTACCATAATTTAATCACCCCATTTTCCGCAACACACAGCCAAACACACGCAGAGACAAAACCGCTGTTCACTTTCCTCCAAACACCCGCAAAACTAGCCTTATCAGTTTTTAAGTGTTTGCAACAGCACACCTGCTCTTGCATTCATTTCCCCAGAAGACTCCATATGGCCGTAACAGTTTGTCAGCAATGCCAGCCTCCTCACTGGTCATGTTTTGCACAGGCTCCTGCCTAGCCACCGTGAAGTTTACAGTGATTGACATAAAATTTGCCAACGTACACCTTTTTCTTGTGGGATAATGTGAAAACAAATACAATGACACATGGAGCGTCGCAAAGCCCCACAGTTAGAGATGCAGGTGAATGTTGGGTAAGTCAGCTGGAAAAGCGGTTTTGAGGCAAAAAGCCCATGGGAAGAAGCTCGTTTCTCAGTTTTTGCTCTTAATCTCCATGTTCTTTAGTTTTCTCCTTATCTCACAAGAACAGAGATAAGAACACAGTTGTGCAGGGAAAGACAGTGAATTGACAGTTCTGAAAATACTGAGATCATCATCCAGAATTGCAGAATATTATTCTGTGAGATCTCAATTTTCACCAAAACTCATTACTGAGAACATATTTACAAGTGAATTACTCATCATCATTGAGATGTAACATGAAGAATGGGGAAAATAGTTGTGACCACTAAAGAAGTAAATTAGTGTGAACTACATATTTCTAATAGATCTTCAGTAAACAAAAATCAGTCAGCATAAAAAAGTAAATAAGCACTAAATTATCAATTGTTTCTAAAGATTATCTGATTATATAATGTTCTATTACTTTCTGCTGATGAATTTTTAAATGGAAAATATTTTCTCACATCCCTGTCACAAATGCAGCTATTTTTTTTGTGCCCAGAGGCAGGTTGTCTCAAAGGAGGTACACAGGCAGAGACTAACTCACACAGACACATGCTCATTGGTTTTTCACAGAACCCTTTAATTTTGGCCTTTTTCCTTTGTTGCTCTCAGTAAAAGTAAAATGCAGCCTCCAATCATTTCAAATTTTCTGTTTATTGCAAATTTGAGCTTTAATGCATTCTCCCCAATTACTTCATAGTACCATCTTTGGCATTAAATTGAGTTGAATTAAACTCTTGAGTATTAACCTTTGTGGTTATTTTTAGGTTTTTTTCTTTCTTTTTAAATACCTTTTCTTATTCGGCAATGTGAGTAAAAATATAAAATATTTTGCATACTGAAAAACAATGCACAGAAAGGTGGTATATGTATATATGAATACTGTGAGGTCTGATGTAGTCGTCAAGAATTTGAGCGATGAAGCTGCACATCTGTAGTTTTTATACAGGTGGTATGATAACCCCTTGGCCTTCAACCTATTTATTAGTCCCTCTAAATCTGTGAATTTCTAGCTCAAATATTTGTTCAGACTCTGTTGTCATGGCCCCTCTGACTCTGAAATACTTGGGAGTTTCTGTGCCAAGAGTTTTAGAGCCAACAACATTTCTGTTACTTGACTTGCATAACCTCCCCTGTCTTGTTTTGTAACATATATTTAAGACCCAAAAAAGCCCCATCATTTATGATGGTGTTAAGAACAGCTAGAACAGGAATTTATTGACTGTATTTCTGTACTCGCTGGTGAACAGAACTTAAGATATTTATTTCTGCTTCCTGGATGAAAGTGGTTAAGAAGCTTTCTAACTTTTTATTTATATTAATTGAAATTAATTTTATTTCTAATGCTTAGTGCTTTTCTGTTGTTCAGGTTTTTTATCACAGAAGTGAATGAGTGTTGTGGAATAAAATGGTGATGGAAGGCATATTAACTGCAGTTGATACTAGAAATAGTACAAGAAAGCAAAGTCAGTGACAGATTTATGCCAGATGAGACAAGACAGTGCATTGGCAATATATCTCAAGATATATGCTTTATATATGATAGCAGTTTATTTACCTCATTATGTTTTAATTTTAACATTTAAAACATCTAATCTACCAGTTCAAGTTCAGTACTATGTATCAGGTGGTAGAAATTCTGTATTGGTAACTGGTGGAAAAAATATTCTTCCAGATTATTAGAAAGCTTCTCTGCACCTGCCAGATGTGCTAGATCATACCGTACCAGCAAATCATTTCACATATCCCACTATAGGAATTCTTAATGTATCCTAACTCACGAAAACTATTATTCTCAGGTCTATTAATCACAGAATGAGATCAGTGACTCTTCAGACACAAAGAACATTTGGCCACTATTTTCTGATCATGCATCTCAGGAACCCCAGTGTCATTTTATCCTTTCCTGTAACTCAGTCCCACTGAAACAAGCTATCCTGAGTCACATAAATCCAGCTATATTCAAACTGCATGCATTCATCAGAACTTCTGATACTGGCACCCATGCATGCATTTCTTTCTCCATGGTCCTCAATGAGACTTATGGTTCTCTGATGTCCTTTGACAGAAGGAAGAAAGGAAGGAAGGAAGGAAGAGAACTCTGGCATTTGTGACAGAAAACAGGCAGATGCATACAGGCTCTGGCACACACACTTCTAATGAATCAACATCCTGTCTGGGGAAGAAATAAAGATATCCTCTTCTTTGATAGAGAAGCTGCTAACTGTGCCCTCCTGGAGCCATTCCAGACTGTGAATGGCACAGTTAACACTTGATGCTTCCATACAACTGCACAACAAGTTCCCTTCCAGAATGAGAATGATCATGTTACTTCTTAGAAAAATTAATGAATGCAGCACACGGAACTAACCAATTAGTCTGGAACTCGCTACTGGAAAAAAAATCAAGGCACTGCTGAACCTCACAATGTTAGCAATGAACCTTTCCAAAGTTAAATATACAGAGAGAGCAAATGAGAGGGCAATTTTTTAAAAAAAAAACAACTCATTTTTAAAGAAGAAGGGAAATCAGGGATACTCAGTCCTTGCTGAGCTTCAAAAATAAGCCATTCTGAGCTCATCTGTATTTTTTTAAAAAAATTCAAAATTAGTTGACAAGATAGCACTAAGATGAATCCAGTCTTAAGTGACATAAATATAGATAATAACATAAATTTGCAATTGCCATAAATTGAATGAAAAAAAAGCTGATGCAGGAAGGAATTATACCTTAATTTCTTGGGATTTATTAAAATAAAAGAAGGACTACAGTTTAATGTTGTTCCATAGTAGTTCTATTAAAAGCTCACAGAAAAATTATTCTCTAAAGAGATTGTGCAGTTTACATGGGAGAGGAATTAAATTAGGGAAGGAAACTTGCAGACTTGCAGAAGAAAACTTACAGAAACTTGCAGAAGTGCACCAGATTACTGCATTTTAAAATAAATATATCAAATGCCATTTCAGCTACAGCATTCAGACTCATGATTCCAACTTACACTGGAAATCTCAGTGGGATGCTGGCAGTACATAAGAACACAGATGCCCAGAGCTGTGAAATTCTCTGTATTTTTAGAGGATGTACCAAAAACTGTAAAAGAGTTCATGGCACTGTATCTTTTAGTCTGCTTGGATCTCTGCTTATCAAATGGCACTAAAGAAGTTACTGGTTCTGTCCTGAAAAAGCATCAAAATCCTACTGGCTGGAATACCGTATTTAATGACTGGAAAGATGACACAAATTTCATCACTGCAAAATGGACATTATTACATTCACTCAGTTCAAAATCCAAAAGCAGAATCTATGTATTTTTCATCTAAAAGTATTTTGACTTGCTTTGACATCACAGTATCATAGCACTGAATAGTCATCATTATTTATACACATTATACACAATGTCTCTTATAAGACTGGCTAATTTTTTTCCCTCAGCAGTTCTAGATAGAGCTGGGTTTGATTATTTCATAAAGACCCAAGAAAAAAAGTAGGTTTGGGAAGGGACTTTGGTCAGCCTGGTGGGTTATTTTATGAGGACTACCATAGACATAAAATAGTTATGGACATCTCTAACAAGGCTGAAAGTACTACTCACCACCACTGTACACAGCTATTTCAAGCAGAGTCAAATGAAAAAGCAATCTCTTTATTAGAGCCAATGGGGAATATGAACCTAGAGCAGGTACCAGAAATTAGTTTTGAATCAGAAGCTTATTTTAAAAAGCCATAAGCTTAAAAGTATTTAATGATTTCCACTGATAAAAAAAAGACAGTGGGAATCCCCTGCATAAAATTCCAGCTTCAGCCACAATAGTGTGAAGTATATGTGCTTGACAGTATTTCCACAAAGTATTTGTCAAAAAAAATAGAGCTTTCCTTCCCCCCAAACAAACTTTTTCTCAAAAGTTGTCAACATGTTCTAATGAAATGAAATAGAATTGCAAGCATTTTTAGGACAGGACCATAACTCAAGATGTTACAGATAAATTGGATAAATAATATGAAATTAATAATGTGGCATTCCATGAAGACAACCACAACTGATTGTGGAACTATTAATACTTGATGCTCCAAAGCTGAGCTAAAATCTCACTCAGCTGAGAATTCCTGTCTCAATATAAAATCAAGTTTTACTTTTGAAAAATCAAGATGAAATTATTGTGCTACTCTATCAGAAAATCAAAATTCATATTCAGCTACAAGTGCTTCCAGCTAGAACTGGTACTATGGAAGGACACCTTGCAGGTCCATTTATTTTACCTCCAAAGAAACTTTATGACCTACAGGTTTTATGCTTATTCAATGTTTATTTCTGCAACATGCACTCCTTTAGTTTGCCTCAGCAATTCATAGTTTGAACGACCTGTTTCTCTTCTGTTTCCACAAAAACCACAAGACATGCCCTGATCTGGTTTCTACTCTGCCTAAATACTTGGAATATTTCATGTAGGTTCAATACTGTCAACCTATGACTCTCTTGCCTTTTCTTAAAAACATGAAGACACAGTGGATACTCAGAAACATTTTTTTATGACGACTGAGGTATTCAATGTAATGCATGGTAATCAAATGCAAAATCAAATAGAAATTCATTATTTACTCATCAGTATATGAGGGATTGCAGTACTGGTAGCACACAATGAATGAAACATACTGAAAACTTCAGTACTTGTAAATTTTTCCCTTGTTACAAATGCTCTTTCTGCACTTGATGATGATTCTAGCTTATATAAAATTTTCTCATTTCCCCTGTTCAAGTCCCTTTTATTCACCACTACAGAAGGAATTATTTTCTGCTTGGTTTTCAGTCAGCCTGAGAGATTTTTGAAGATCATAACTACTGAGATTATTATTCAAACAATACTATTTACAGACATGAAGACTGAACTGTTCCACTACTGTAGCACAACAATTAGTGGAAATTTGAAGCAGTATGACAGATTTCTATTGCACTTCGTAACCTTACTAAGTAATGCTTCTATGAAAATTGCTTCTTAAACAAAGAACACTGTAAAACTGTGTTTTCCCTCTGTAAAACTGAATAATTGCATTCCAAAAACCACACACAGGGACAGCTGCATCCAGCTACTCTTCCTGTACATAATTGGACTAAAGAATACAGTTGACATGCACATGATAGCTTAGGTTGTATCATATAAAATAAGATAGTATCTGTAATCTTGTCTGCTACCTGTTCTCTCTCAAGCAGCAGTGTACCTGTGTATTTTCTAATTCATGCAAAAATAATCCTACCATTTTCCTTCAAAACGCTCATTTAAATTTTCTTTTACTGCAATGTCTAGAACAGCATGGCTAAAATTTGGTCTGTTTTGACCAGTGCTTATCAAACCATTCAGTGCCACTCTACCATGACTTTGTGCCTCCTGCCTGTTTACCTCACTGAGTTTTTGTCTACTTTATCCCAGAAGCTCCTCAAAAGCAAGAGATATAATATTGTTCCATTTATAGAGTACAATATAGATAATTTTGTGACTGCAATTGCAAACCACTGAGGGATGAAAAAAAATTTTAAAAAGTAGTAACATCACAACTAGCTCATTTTTAATTTGCCAGAATTTAGCCATAAAAGCATGGTGAATTTAGTGCTTATTTATGGGCACTAGAGATTTATACACACTTTCTGTAAGCATTCCGTTTGTAACTAAGGACACTGAGCTGGTCTAGAGCTTGGACACAAGACTGATTTATTGCAGGTTCTCAGTTAATTGCAGTAATGGACTGTGAGGAAAAATAAATCACTGAATTTCTTTCACTGCTACAGGATAAAAGCATGTACATTATCTCTTTACAATTGGTCAACTGACATGTTGTAACTTAATCGAGTATGTCAGTCCCTAATTTTGATGTTACAGAGAAAATTTTAAGAATATAGAGGGAAAATTGAGGGGAGAGACATGTATTTTCTATGACATATTTTTCTCTTTTTTTTTTTCTTGCCATCCACTCTGGCAGTACATTGATCAACTAGGATGCATGTGTCTGCTGGATTAGCGCAGAGTGTAGCATGTCCCCACTAGAAAATACCTTCTCTCAGTCACCTTTACAAAGGCAGGAGACACTCAGTCGTGTAAACTACTGAATACTGTATCAAGGTACTAAGCATCAAGCATTCACATTGAATGCATTTGAGAGGAACCCCAGTGAAGATTCTAGCACAGTGGGAAATACTCAAAAACTTCCATTTAATTTATAGAACTGTAAAAGTTCAGGAGTTTATCAAACTAATCATCAACCACTGGAAAGGGTAGGGCTGAGAACCATTAAAAAATTGCCTGGTACCAGAAAAGGGCAAAATCCTATAACAAGTTAGCAAACTTTGGTTGACTGGACAACCTTACTAACAAAACAGAGGGGTTTGTCTGATAAAGAGTAGCTTTTGAGTTAAAAAAAAGAACAGATTTTCTCTCCAGATCTTTGAGAAAATGTACTTCTGGTCGGGCTGGAAATACTGCATGAAACAGACACTCTCAAGGGACTTCATAAATTCTGTTTCCAAACTCAAATTGCCCCTGGGAATGCAAGGCACATGGAAATAAATATATTGGAAAAACAATCTCAAAATTTTCATATCTTGAGCATATTCATATCTTGCTTTATTTTTTGTGTGATAGCTTGAGCTTTGACTTGCTATTTCTGTCTTCAATATATTATTTGGTAATATAAAACCACAAAAATTTTTATTCCTTAATATGAAGTTCCCTTGCCTCTATATTTCTTCCTCTTCATAACTTCAGATTTCTGAGGTGGCAATACCAGAAACAGGTAATTACTGTTTTGAGTAAATGAAGAAAGATACTAGCTTTGCAATTGAATTGGAAGACAAGCTCTTTTCAAGTCAGTGTTCCTTCTGGTGCCAACAAGTGTCCTTTACTCCATGCCTTATACCATTAATGGGGCATTTGAAACTTCTGGAAGGGTGATGGTGGACAATTTTATTGAAATTAATTGATTGCAGAGTAGTGCAGTCTTAAGAACATCCACCCAAATTACCCTCACTATCCCTTGGTTCATTCAAATTGTTACCTCCTAAAGAAGTCATTGGGCTTGAATGTGGACTCAATTCTAAGCAAATATTGATGCCAGTGATTTTATGATCAAGAAAAGCAAAAATATTAATTTATATAAGTAGTTTAATAAAGTTGAAAAATCTGCTGATCTTATTCTAGAGTTTTGAAGAAAATGAAGTGTGACCACTGGAGGTATTGAGCAGAGCTAACTCCCAAGATCTTCATGGAAGCCTCAGGCTCTAAATTATTTTGATGGTCAAGATTCAGAGCAGGGTGAATTCAGAGGTTGTGGCAGTCATCATGAAAAAATCACTAGCACAAACAAAATGTGAAGAGTCCAAAAGTACAAAGATGAGGCCTCGGTGTTTATAAAGTGCATGCAGTCCTGACCTGGAGAAAGCAAAATAGCACTGTTCATCTGTAGCTTACAGAAAAGATGGAATCGCTAATTAGAAGAGAGTTGCAGAGCATATTTGAAGTAATAACCTGAGAGAGAATAGCCAATATGGATTTCAAAGGGAAAATTTTCATCCACAAAGATGGTTGTAAAAGGTTATGGAGCTGATTATGGCAGCTCATTCAAACTGTTTGATATTCAAAAGGCATTTGATGACACATCTCCTGCTGAAAACCATAGAAAAAATAAATTTGGGTCACATAGAAGGAAATATCCTATGGTGAGCACTAATTGCATTCATCTTTTATTTATATATGGAAACCTCATAAAACATTCCCTACCCCAGTGCCATCCAAATACTTTCCAGACTGAGCTATATTTAGGACTCTTCTCCACTCCCTGGAGATGGAGGTTCTGCCACACTCTAGGATCTAGCTCACTAAAAATCCTAAAAGGGCTTCGCTATTCTTTGTTATAAAAACTTAAATTAGTGGAGTTTCACTTTACCTTATCCATCTGCACTTTTCTGTCAACCTTGCCTGACAGAAAGAAGCATTTTGGGGGGGCAGAGACAGACTTTTTATTCTGACTTGACGAAAGCAGGGTCACATTTCAGAACCTGGTTGTCTGCACATACTTGTGTACATGCTGATGCTGTGTTTCAAGTCATGAGTTATCACCATCAATTACCAATAACTACCAATTCCAATGACTGTATCCTTGTGCCCTACCTAAAAGGTATTGGCACGATCCACTAGTTTTAATGTCATTCCCCTTCCCAGACATTGGGTTAACTAGATACAACTTTTATTTCTGTCAAGTTCTGCAGTTTTTTCAGTGGTTCAGCTTCTCTGCTTCCCTGCAATATGTCTATTATTTCATCAGACCATTAATATCTTTCCAAATTTGTCATTTTACTAATGACCAGTGTTACAGAAAATCATAGAAAAATTTCATTCCTTTTTCATCACTCCGTACAGAAAATTATGAACAGGAAGGATTGTTTCTTTCTTATATGTCTAATTACAGGCACTCACATATTATAGCTGCATGGAAATACATAAGTACCTTAATTTGCAGAGATTATAATTAGCACCTGTAACCCCAAATGTTTTCACTGTGAGTTCTGGATAATATGCAATTTTTGTTAGCAACAACAGAGAGAGTTAAAAAGTATGTGGATATCATGGGAAAACATATATCTTAGCACAGAAGATTTGAGCAATTCTGTTTTAACACATTTATTATCATAATACTCTGGTGAAACAGAGAAGCTATCATTGGTTTGTACAAGTAAAAGTTTTGAATAAATATCATAAAACTTATTACGTGAATCCATTAACTAAAACTGCTTGCCCTTCTCAAGTTAAGGTATTTTTTCACAGATAATTTAATTAGAAAGAGGAAAAATGGGTAAACTGTGTTTCAAAAAGCCTAATCCAAAACATGAGTACATTCTTAAAATTGCAACTAATGTTGTATCTGTTTTATTTGAAAACCCAGAATTTTTTCCACATCTATTATTACACTAAATGGTAAAGTCGAAGTTGTAAAAAGAAAAAGAAAAAGGAAAAAAAAAGAGTTTATAGTAACATTCTTAAACATTCAGAATATTGAAAAAGATCACACACACATCTAAATACATAACTAGCTGCCATTTAAATCTACAGAAAAATATTGTATGTTCGGTACTGGCAGATATTGTACTTCCTGCCTGCATATCTATGCTTGTCTAGGTCAGTTCTTTCATACATATATTATTGCCACACATCTCAAAATAGAGCCTTTGTGTTAGGGGCTGAGCACACAAATCCTATCTGACTACTGTGGGAGCTAAGGGCACTCAATACTTTGAAAGAACATTAAGCACTAAAACTGGAAAAACTTTTTCTCAAACAATTTCAAAGAAGAAGAGTTTTTATTTGCGCACAAATGAATTCTTAAGTCATTTCAGCAAAGAACAAATAGCTGTTGTGTGTTAATGCTGAAACGTTTCATTTTTGCATTTTTAAACCAAGGACCTTGATTTTCATTTTGAAATGAAAATTTGAAACTGAATTCCATTACAGTTAATTTTACAAACAAGAAAAAACCTTTTTTCTCAAAGTAGGTCTTGGCGATGCCAGTAAATTAACATGCACAAGTCTGTTCATTGGCCCTCAGGCCAGCTGGCATGAAATGGCTCATGTCCACACTATTAAACTCTCTTCCCCGCCAAAACAGGCTACATTCAAACTGCGTATTGGGAAGGCTCCCTGACCAACACTGACTCATGAATCATATCTAGCTATTGTTTGCGAAAGTGGCAGTGAGCTCAGGCCAAAATTGAGCAGAAGACCTTTTTAAAAGTGTGACAATACAGAAAATGAACCTGCAATACACACCAATGTTCCCTGGCACAATTTAATTTACTAGAATCAATATACCTTGAATGTTCTTGAACTGAAAAATTAGTTCTCTGTGGAAAAATAACCTGTACCATGCACACCAAGACCAGGTATTCTATACATATTTAAGCATGGTGGAATCTGAATATATTTTCTAACATGAGATAGCAGTTGCACAGGAACAAACAGCTCTAGTCAGTTTTGGGCTCAAGTGGCCTAATGACTTCATTTTAAACATCCTACCCCATGATGAAGGCTTGGACAAGGGAGAATGGCAACACAGCAGTTCTCTTACTTCACTTCCTGACATGCTAGTCCTATCAGTTTTATTGCAGTACTTTTTAACAAAATGAGGAAACAGTAGTCTGCTAAAAGCATCAAAATTACTGTACCAATTCTATTAGTGCAAATCATCATATTTTTTGAATGGGATCAAACACAGGGCATGAAGCTGGGTATGACGGCTGTGTCAGTGATCTTGAGCCTCAGGTCTGTTAGCCTAAGAAGGATGTTCTAAAGTTGAGCTAAACCTGGTTTTAAACTGCAGAAACATTTTCTTGTTCACTGAAGGGCAGAAAAACATTTTAGGTAGCATTTAGCCCTCCATGAAACCTCAGAATGCTGCTGGCACCTGCCATAAGGAAAAGTGACTGCTGCTTCTTAATTTTAGCTACCTATAAACCTGACCATGAGGGTGGGATCCAGCTGTACACTTTTAGGTATTTCAGCATTAACACTGAGGCACTGAGCTTTATGAGATATCATCACAACCAATTAAATGCTAGTCCACTTCTACCTTTTCCAAAAGTACCTATGAGGTCTCCAAACTGCCACACAATACTTATGTCTGCTTCTTTTATACCCACTTGCAACAGTAGATAAAACAGCTCATTAAAGGGCTGAAGCAAGACCATTCAACAAACTTCAGCTAAGACACTTAGATTTTCCACTCCCATGGACTGGCATGCTGTACAGTGAGGCCCTGTACCATGATGAATAAGTGATGAAGTTCCTCATGTGAATTCATCACACAAATGCTTTAAAGGCCCTGTAGCTCTATTAAACATCTAAGACTTTTGAAACAAAATATTTCAGGACCATGCAATCTTAATCATTTTTTCCCAACACAGTGCTATGAAATGTAAAAGTCCTCTTATCCTCACTTCACAGAATCCAAAAATAACTACAGTCAATGGAGAATGAAAGAGGGATCCATCCTTCTAGATGACTGAGAGTGGCTAAGCTAGGCTTTTCCTGTGAAATGACCACTGGAGAAGCCTCTCTCTTTCCAAAAGGCAGGCCTTCAGAGACTGCATAGCTAAAGGTAAACTCCTCTAGCCAAAATTAATCTTTCTGAATAGCCCCCAAGTCTGGTTTTGCCTCTGAAATGGGTACCCAGTACTTCTATATTTCACAGCAGTGCTACAAGGATGAACACATTAAAGATTATACCAAAGCAGGGTTTAAAGGAAGTATCCTCTATTGGGGGTGGAGGGGAAGCAGAAATTATTTTCAGGCCAAGCTCTTCAGGACTGAAAGACAATATGAAGTGTTCAAATATTACAGTTCCAAATGTGCAGATAATCAGAAGTTTCCTAGATTTGTCTAATTCCCACAAGATGTCAGTGGCAGTGTTCTCCAGTCCTTCCCCAGAACTCCAGTGACTGGACTATTCTCTTTCCATGTGAATGAAAGGTTCTGCACAGTATCAGCACAGAAATTGGCTTGCCTAAATGTGCAGCACTTCAGCAAAACAGCTGGTGATCTACCTGCAACCTATAATGTATAACAACTCCTAAATTTTGTATGACTTGAAACTGGAGATAAAACATGAGAAAGTTCATGGGCTAAATAACAGGTCAGAGGATAGAAAGAATATTGCCTTCATAAATACACAAGCAACCCATTGATATTATTTATTTTACAGTTAAATTTTACTCTCCACAGTCAAATATTGCTATTTGTTTTAATTAAGCTTTCTTTTTGCTCATTAAATGAGGTTAAAAAAATAAATCTAATTTACAAACTTCATCTTAGCACAGTGGATATTTCCATACTAACAACAGCCCTAATCTTCCATCTTTTTTTAAAAACCATTCTTGCTTTTCACTGTTTCTGTTGAGTTTTTCAAAAGCATCAACTTCAAAATCTTCCCCTCTGCAACTATCTTTCTGCATATACTACGCACTGCACATACACAGTATAATCACATCATTCACAAACTTGTGAACATTTTTCAAGGTTTCAGTATCATAATCAGAGTCCTAAGGGCCTGTAGGATAAAGTCAACCTGTCCCTGAATGGGGACAGGTACAAGAAAAGGATCTCCTAGCTCAATATGGAGCATTCAGGATTCAGTGAATGGTCTTGATCTCAAGATCCTCATTCAGTAAGCAGGCAATTATTGTTATGCTATGTGGACTGCATCAAGGAATTAGGTGAATCAGGCATCTCTGGGTTAGAAGCTTCCTGGGAAACCTGCCAACAATCACTTCCTGAAAGGCTATTTCTTACCCGATTCTTTCACTCTGACAAGTCTCGTAATTGCTGTTTTATGACCCTGTTCAGTTTTCTGCATCAACTGGGATGATAATATTACCATAACAACAAGCCTCTATCTAATGAGACCAATTATTCAAAGGTTATTTCTTGTCTTGTGACAAATCATAGGCTGTCACTACTTCCTTTTTCTCCAGTGACAGAATATCAAGACTGACTTCAAAGTTTTCTCATCCTGGGAAGTTTCGTGTAAACACTAAAGTGTGTCCTTAAAAGGCAGAGGCATGGTGCTCTGCTTCAGCAGAGCAGCAGGGAACAAAGGGGACTTCTGCTTGCCCTAGTTAATCTCAGGCCCATGGAATCTCAGGTGCTTCACTCTGAGTCAAATAAAGGCTGAAAAAAAGCAAAAAGTCAACTAGAAGTAATCATGATAAAGGGCCAAATGACAGAACAAACAGATTAAGCCAAGTGAAACCTCATTTACTCCAAAATAACTTACAACCTTGTCAACACTAGATATCAAAGACTATAAAGAGATCTACCATAACAAAGCACATGCTTTTCCTAGTCAAAGCCCTGCTCTAATATCTGACTGTGATGCATACAGAGATTTGTGAAAGGTGATGAGAGGTCAAAATAAAATGGTATGCCAAAATCATAAGAAAGCCAGTGTCCAAACTGAGATTATAATGCAAATTCCTCAATTTTATACTGACTCATGTCTCTTGCAGCATGCTCCTTCCTACTGGAAAGGATGTGCATGCTACATAGGGTACAAAGCTCATGTCTAATGACAAAGGAAGATGTTTAAGATCTATTAGCTGGCTTGCTAGATGTGTCCATATACTGGCAGTGATCTGACTGATGTGATTGTGCCTGAGAGGACTCTTTAGAGCAAATGTGGGCTTTGTCCTGTTCACATCTCAATCTCCTAGCACTCTGAATTAGCGTGCTTCTCTTTGCATGTGCAATACACCCTGTAAAGACCAACTTCTGTGTCAGTTACTGCACTAAATTACTTCAACTGCAGCAAAGCTGAGAAGGGAAGTGAATTAACAAGAGACAAATAATAAATTGTGTAAATGGTGTCATCACAGAAAATGAAAGCAAAGCAACTTCACATAACTAAATTTCATTTCTCTTTATACTGAAGTAAGGGCTCTGAAAAGAGCCACACAAAAATATCCAGAGAATGATTGAAGAGGCTTACTGAATGAGGATTAATAAATAGCAGTAGAATAATTTTGGCTTGCTTGTCTCAATCTTCAATCATAAAACAGAAATTTTTGATGTTCACGGTTGAATTCACAAAAAGCTTTTATTCTGAACAACATCACCACCAGAATTACTCATTATTCAACCATGCATGTCTTTAGGCTTTTCTGAAGTCACTTTCCTTCACAGTTTCATAAAAGTAACAATGCAGGTATTTCTGGGTTATTAAATTGATCATATACTTTTGTAGAGGAACACCTAAACAATCTTACTCCATACAACTACAAGATACATAGATATGTTCCTTGACACACTCTACCACCTAGGCTGACATGTGCCTTAGCTGTCCTCTGATATTTGTATGTGTTTCCTTCCCATGGAGAGCAAGAAATGGAAGAAAGGGAAACCTGGCTTGCATTTGAGTCTTGTCTTAAGAGGGAGTCATGTAAACACCTAGAGCCACAATTTAGACATAGCATTAGGAAGTCTATTATGTACTTAATTTAATTAACACTCTGTTGGGACATGGCTAAAGAAAACGCTTATGGATGTGTCTAAGTCCATCCCTATTCAAATGTGGAATTAAGCATATATATGTAAACATGTGATCTCATTTTATAAATTCAGTGAGTCCTAGGTATATATATCTGTATGTTTTTCTGGATAGAAATGATTTCTTGTATCAGAATTTTTGTCTGGCTTTAAGTACATTCTTGTATTAGTTGTCCACATCTAAAATACACAAATATCTCATATTGCAAGGATATGTGGGACAAGCTTACTACTCTTATAGTAAAATAAATTAATTCAACTTAACTGTACATGAATTTAAAGTCAAGCATGTTCCATAAATCATTAGGGTATCAAAGACAAGAGAAAGCAGAAACTCACAGGATCAAGGTGGTATAGTAGTTTTAGCATAGAAACAGTATGAAAAGGCATAATATTGAGTTATTAATAATGTTGCTAGAACTTTTCGTGAAAGTTTGGTCCCAATCATGTGAATGGAAGTTTTGCTTCAAACTTTGGTGAGTCCAGATTTGGCTTTCCCTGTTTTCTTTCTCCTCTTCAGTCTCACCAGTTCCCCAGAAAGATAAACATAAATATCCAGGGTAATATCTTGACCCCTTCAGTTAGAATTGCAGGATTGTCGACTTTATCAAATAAAAATGTATACATTTCTGAAGTGTAAAAATAAAATAATTTAAGCATATGACAATATTGCCCACTTAGCCTGAAAAATATTCCAATTCAGAGTAGAGATGATGTATTCCAGTGACATACAGATAAATTAAAAATGAAAAAAAAACCCACCTCAGTGTGAAATAATGAATACTGTAGCTTCATACAATACCTTTTATGTACGATTTAACTTTGTAATGAGAATGCAACATGCATGATCTTTTACAAATCAACTTATAAATACGAATTGGAGTAAGCTGTATAGACAGGTATGTCAGGCTATGACAAAAATTACCTTGCCAACAATATCCTGGTGCAATCTTCTCTCATTTCAGACTTGCATATATTGGGTGACATGCTTTAATCCTTCCTCAAATGTGGCAGTAGAATGTTTCTAAGTTTGGAATGCTGCAGAACTAGATGATAAAAACGCAACATTATTTAATCAGAACAATGAACACAAAATAATCTGCCCTATCAACTTTAAGTCTTATACAGAATTTGCCAAAGAGATGATATGATTTATGTGCGAAAAAATTGCTTGAGACTAGAAAACCTGAAACCATTCAATATCAAACATAGTAAGGGTATCATTAGTTCTTTCTGCATAAAAATACGTTTTGGTTTTTTTTTTGTATCCTAACAATATAAACTCTAATAACCCCACCATAGCCAGGTCACAGTTTGAGTTGGTTCATGAATATTAGTGTCTAAAGCATAAGTCACACATCAAAACTGACTTCACATAATTTCTATTTTTGTTTAGTTGTTAGATGATAGAATTTAAGTTCTACTTGTGAAGAAAAAAAACCACAAAAACACCCCAGAATATCTTTTTCTTTTCGATTATCATTCCACTATTAGCAAGTTATTCACTAATAGTAACAGAGCACCCATGACACACAGTTTGCTAAGCTTTTAGAAAGATACTGAAAAAAAAAAAAGAAAAAAATTCACACTAGAATACTGGAACCTGGAGGAAAATGGTGATGGCATGTCATCAAAAAACACTACTATGTTATATGTTTTTCTGGTTACATTAGTTTTACATAGATATAATGTGAAATTCTGGCCAAATACTTGTACCTCTAATTTCATCTGGCACTTCATTCAGTGTATTTTCCTCTCTTTTGAAATTTAGGATATTATTTTTTCTTTTTCTCATTTTCTCTGTACTTTGCCGTTGCACTGCAGTTAGGCACAAAAATTCAAACCTGCTTTATAACTCCTTTTATACTGCCAGTGCAGTCCTTCTTCCAAGAGAGGATACTGGTACTAAGCCTTAACATAGGTGCAGTATATATACAAGTGCTTAGTAACTTAGTAGTAGAACCAGCTCCCTTGTCCGCCCATTGGTGTCTGAGATGAAAATGGGATCTCAGGAATTTCACATATTGCTCTGTGTAAATAAAACTACATGAATGGACACAAAACAATCATCTATTTATTTTAAACTTCTCACTTGTCTAAGTAAATTCACCTACACATAAATTAATAGGACAGATAGGATTTACTTTTTTTCCAGGGAAGCTTACTGTTAACTAGTAAGCCAGCTTACTAAACTACTCTAAAATCTCCTTTTAGCATAATCCTATTCAGGCATCCATCCTGAGAAGAAAAAGAATTAAGAAATATCAAACCAATTTATTCTTATAATAGTTATATTGCCACTGGGACCCAAATGACACACTTTGCTTTCAGGTTATTTTATTCTCTAGAAGTCCATATCTAGAAGTACCTAGAAGATCCAGTGTGGAAGAGACACCCTCAAGGAAAACTTAGAATATTCACAACCCTAACCTTGAAAAAGCTAAGAAAAATTCACATTTTCATCAGATGGAGATGTAGGTGATACAATGTCGTTGGCACTAATTGATTCCTAAAAAAATTGCCAAATATTTAATATTTTACCCAATCTTTTAATCCTATGCTACACAGGTAAGCCCTAGAAATGTCCTTCTGCCACCTTAACGTGTACTCAAAAATCAATGCAAATTTTTTAAAGTTTTTCAATAACCTATAAAAGCTTTTTCCTCACAAATATTTGTGTACATTTATATCTATTTTTCTGCACTTTTTTGTTCTTTTCTGAAGAAAAAAATCAGTGTTTATGTTTTTTTCCCTGAAAGATCTCAGGAAAAAAAGAGGTGCTATAAATAACTATAACAGCTACAACTAAATAGCAACTTTTTTTTTTTTTCCACATGGTAATGTTTGGTCCATGATAATTGTGTAATGGAAGAAAGATAAGGTCTGTGGGAAGAGGTACTATCTTTTATTAGACCAATTAACACAGTTAAAAAAGACAGACTGCCAAAAATGGGTGAGCATTGCATGATAGCTTGTTTATTTTTCCATATGTATCAGCTACTGTAATACCTTCCCCTGCAAGACTTCTATCTCAATTAATGGTTTCATTACCAGTGATGATTTCATCGGTTTGGCACCTGCCTGTTCTATCCATTGCCAATGAACCCTCTCTAGGCAGTAAGGAATGACTCTGGCCCATGGAGCAACCGTTTAAATAAATCTGTCATTTTTGTTTCTATGGAAACATACATCTTGCAGCTTTCCCAAGCTAATAGACAAGTTAGCCTCTCAGTCATGTTCTTTTATTTTGGTATCTTCCCCTTAACCATCGTAAGATATTTTACTCTCATGCCCATCTTTTTTGGAGAAACTATGCTACAGCCACTATTTGCCCTTCAATACTGATTGGTATTTGTTTAACCTTGATTGAGTTAGCAGATTTCTTTTTGGTTAATAGCCACACAATACAGTTCCTGACCTCTTATCTGACTCAGTCTGTCAAAACCCCATCCATTTTGCTACCTTAGTTGTCAAAGATGTTCTATGACATTGAAATTTTTTACTTCTTAATTTTTAATAGCTGCAGACTCTCAATTTTCAATTTTTAAGTGCTCTAGATCTTTTTGATTAGTGAACTTTTTCTCTACCTCTTAAACAGGCATATTCTCTGGAAAGAACTCCAGACATTGCCTATCCAAACAGTTAGGCCAGTTTCTGGAAGTCACTTGACATATCAACAAAAATGTACTCCAGTAACCAAGGAAAAAAGTACACCCGTTTGTGTATTAACTGTTAGTTTGAAAATTTACAACAATATTTCATTAATTTTCCTGAGTGCTATAGTTGATAATGTGTCAAAAGAGATCTTTCCTTACTTTTTTCTATACCTAATGGTTACTTTTCTTAAATACAGTCTTCAAATCATCTGATCTTCTAATTCCAATTACTTTATTTCCTGCATGACTGACCATGGGAGACTTCTCATAAACTTATCTGTCCACGCCCTTCAGACAATATACTGAGAAACAGCAGTTCTAATTAGAGCTGGTTTGGAAAGCTTTCAAATAAAAAATAACTAACACAAGTGTCCTTGGTACCTTCAGCACCAGATTAAGGTTGCTGTCATGCTCCTATCAACCTGAAGAACGTCTCACTTTGACCTTCAAAAAGTCTGCCTGTGCCCATCATGAGAAAACATGCAGTGTCCTCTTGCATCATTGAGGATGAAGTTTTCAAGTAACTACAGACATGAGTCACTTTCAATTATCAATGCACATGGGGAAGTTTCCACAGGCTCTCTAGCAGCCATGAACACTCTTCCCCTTTGAAGGACTGCCAAGAAGATGCAGCAGTGGATACATGCCTCCCTTCTCTTGAAGTGAACATCCTTATAATGTGGCAAGGTGGGAACAGATTCTCATCATACAAAGCCTCTGTTCCTATTGTCATGCAGCAGCAGAATCCAATTTTTACCTTTTTCAGAGCGTTCTGCAGTTTTAGAATCCTGTTAGTGATACAGGAACATTTCCTTCATCACAAAGTGTACAACGCCCACAAGAAAGGGCCTTCAACCTATGGATCCTAGATGCTGTTGCATTAAACATTAAAAATAATGAGCATAATCATTCATATAGCTCTTCCTAACTGTATATCCTTTCCATACTCCCCCCAAATGCATAATTAAAACAGTAGCCTGGCTTCACCTTCAAAATTCAAAGCATTTTTCTTCTATTTCAGCAGAGAGAAAGATGGGCTTCCTTGTCTCACTCAACTGCAGCTCATTACAAAGGCCTTTGTGACTATACAAAAAAATGTTGATTTCACCATGACTTTCTAACACACAATCCATCATATCAGCAGCGGACGTGAGTGCAATATGGGTGTCTACAATAGTTCAGATCTCCTCTGCAATATTCACAGCTCCTTTCACTGAAGTATATCAGAAAGTTTCAGAGCTCCTTGAACAAAATCTTCCAACTTGGTTTGATTAATTAGTGTAGTCAGAACCCTCTTACAAGACTAGTATTATATCTTAATTAATTGCCTAATGCTTCTTTTGCCTTGGGAAATTTGATTAATGGTCTTCAAATAAAACATCTGGTCATACACAGAAGCAATCACTCACTCCTCTAATGGAGTCTACAGATCATAAAGGCACTAGGATTGGTGCAGATAATGTACATGTAGCGCACACTGCTGCTGCTGTGTCTGTTGTTCCAGCACACAGTACCCATCTTAGGTGATTTTCAGCCAAATGTCTTTCTGTGCTTGATGCACAGGCACTCAATCCTGTTCTTGGTTTCATATGTAAATAAGTGCAACTCCCAGCTTGCATTGAACAAAATATTCATACATCCAATTTTGTACAGACTGCCTTTCCAGAGCCTGTACAATATTATTCCCTCAAACAACCACAAGAAACAAACAAAAAACCCCATATTCTTCAAGCTTGACTGATCCTAGCCTTCTCTCAAGGATTTTCTGTCTCTACCATCCTGATTTCTTTTTCTTCAGCAAGCCATGCCAGGTCTATTATTTTTGTATAGAGAAAAAATACTGAGTTGTCAGAATAAGTCAGTAAAAATCACTCTGCATCATTATATGAGGTCCTAGCACTTCTGCACAGGATGATTTGGATGACCCTGTATGACCAGACAGAGCTCTTCCACCCAACCATCTGTTAGTATATGCACATGCCTGCTCACGCAGGTGCACCTGTGAGTCAGCCCATTTTATAGTTTCAACTAAAAAAGAGCCATTTCTATTCGGTGCATGTCCAGGGTAAGTAGTAGGTTACTCAGCTCAGCATGAAATTCACACAGAAAATTCCTCTGCAATATTCCATAGGATCTGATAGAACAGTGCTGAGACTGTGCATTGTAAGTGTCCAGAAAGGGTTAGTATAGCTTACAATGGGAAAGTCTTGCTCAAGACAGCTTCCAGAACCCTTTCAGTCTCTCAAAAGCAGTTTCTATTACTGAACAGCAGCTCTAATTCCTGTAATTTTGAAGCACTTCAAGAAGGCCACTTAAGTGCTCAGTCTTTTTGCCAACGAAGTATACTACTAGAAATCTAAGAGTATATAATTATAAAAATTTGGTTTGTTATTTGAACTCTGGCATCTTTGACAAAGTGCCTTAAATTAGTTTTTATATTCTAGTTTTTAAAATGGGATTTGAGAGTCAAGTCTTGGGCACTAACTTTCAAGTTAAAAACCAAGGTGATTTGTGTCCTCAGAGATTTTAATAAATATCTCAGTCACTAGAACTTGCTCCTAATACCTCCAGATGCTTGTGAAAAAAAAATTATTTTCAAACTCAGAGAAAAATGAATTAAAACTGAAATAAAATTTCTTCCCCTGTATGTATAATTGCATATTGTTCACAATTAATGTTCATAAAATATTTTGAGATCGCTGGCTATAAACAGAAGGACACATGGTGCAATTATGTGCAATGTATTGTGGTTATTAAATACCATGTGAGATTCTCAGAAAATAACAAGTTCTGATACTAAGTACTTTTAACCACATTGTTCTGCATTCACCTTCTGAAAGAATGGGTTATATCTGCATATATCACAGTGAAAAGAATAGAAACCAAAGATCAGTACTCGACTTAATAGCATCAATATACTTGTATCTTTTCCAGGCCAGACACTGAAAAGAAGTATCATTCACTTAATGGGTGGTTACGTGTGCCCCCCCCGTACAAATCTTTAATGATTTATAGTGATGCATTTCTGAATACTTTTCCAGACAGATTTGTGGGAGCTATTCTGGGTACAGGAAGGCACCTTCATCTTCTGAGACTGCAAATCTGAAAAAGTAGTCAACAAATGATAAAGTCATATTTTGGAATCAAGACAAAATGAAGAGTAAAAAGTACTGCCTAAGGTAATGACTGTTAAGCTATTTAGAGTGCTTTCAACTGACAGTATCCATTTTTTATCCTCCTGACTTGAAGAAGCCAAATGACAAAATACCCATTTGAGGTAGTCAGTGACCAATTATATCTGAAGCACTCAGGACAGAAAATTCCATTGTTTATTTTTGTCCAAATTAGTTTGAAGGACATCTGAGAGGTAAAAGATCATCCAGGTCTATCCCATGATGGATATTCTACTCTCATCTGTCTATGGCATTCCTTGAATAATGAAAGAAAAGAGAAAATAGATTGGAGATTTGTGGTGAAACTTTAAAAAGCAAGAGAAGAAAGTGGCTATTATTCCTGGCTGAACAGCAGAAGAACATTCATTTCGTAATCTAAATTCATATGTGGAACCACTTTGATACAGCAGGCTGGTCCAACTGGCAGCCAAAAGAGCCCATATAGCAGCCCAGCTTGGCTCACCAGCTCTGTCTCAAAGGAGGCAAGGTAGCAGATGAGGCTGAACAGAAGAACGTGTAGTAGCAGTCCATGAATTAGCACTCAGACTCAGAAGGTCATGGTGCAGCCCATGCCTAGAGCCCAGAACAAGGTCCAGTTCCGCAATTAGAAAAGATAGGCCATGCTGGTGGATGGCATAAAGATTGCTGCAATAATCAACTGTGCAGCAAAGCCAAAACAAAGCCATAATAAAGAAAAGCAATTAGGCATTCAGCCCTGAGAAAGCAAACACAACCTTTTCTCTACTGTTCAGTTGTTTCAGAGCTGTGTCTGCTGTCTGATTCCTACATCGTATATCCTTCTTCCTTAAAAAAAAAAAAAAAAAAAGGGGGGGGGGGGGGAGGGTGTCTTGAAAAATAGTGCAAAAAATTTTTGCCTTCCTATAAATCTGAAAAACATCCCTGCCAAAGCCCATCACTGTTTGGTTATTGTATCACTGATTCTACACTGTGCTGTTAACTACATTTACATTCATGCGATATAAAAACCTTGGACAAGATTTGGTATCCCTCACTTCAGCCAGTAATGAATTAATATTATAAATATTGTTATATATGAAAGCAAACAATTAAATTCCATTCTGTCTTTGTCTTCAGAGACATGATGCCTAATACCTGGATAGAATTCTATGTTATTTCACTATAAAGGCTATTAGTAAAACAATAAATTGTATGTAATATAAAAATGGAGCTATTGAATGCCTTTTGAATTTCCTGCTAGTAATTCTTATTGTCAAAACATCGTATAATACAGCCTTCACTGAACAGCAGCAGAATGTAGCTTTTCACTGAAAATGTTCAGACTGTGTTTAGCAAAGGGTAAATAGTAAATTATTCTGCTTATTTATTATTCAGATTAAGCATTCCAGAAACATTTCCTATTCTATTAATTAGTAATTTGAAAACTACTCAATGCAGAAAGCTGTAAAGAGACAGCCTTTTAGAATTTGATTGTTTCATGTGCAGAATGCAAAATTAAATTGAAAATTGCACGTTTATTTGCTAAGAAATAAACAAGTAGCCTTCCTACTCATCACTTCTGCTGTGCAGCTTCCCCAGCTATTCCTGCTCTGTCCTGGCTGCCAACTCTTTACAGGAGCCAGACTAAAAATAATCTAAACAGTAACATGTAGTTGATCACCTAATGTATCAAATTCTGTCTACCTAATTTTACACTTCTCCACAACCTGGCTGCGATGTATGTGCAAAAGCTGGCAAATTAACTAACGTTGTTGTAGCTACAATAGCCTAAGGATATAAGCCAGGCAAGATTTATTGGGAGACATAATACCTTTTATCAGATCAAGTGATGCAGCTGGAAAAAAACCAAACAAGCTTTCAAACACACAAAGCTTACTTCTAAGTTAATTAATGTGCATATACAGATATATGCACACAGGCCAAGCAGATGGAGGTAAAAAAACATAGAACACAGACCTATGTCCAAATTTAGGGGGTTTGTTCCAATTTTACTGCAAAATTCACATCTTTCTGAAATCTCTGAGATGGCAGTGCTACATCAGATGTATTATAATCAGTTCTGGGAGAACTGAGAATCTTTAGCCCCCATAGGCAGTGCTGAGAATTAAAAGCCACAATCTGTCCAGCTCCCTCTGTTTGCCAGTTGTAATTAAATAGACCTTATATTTTCCCCACAATATTTTGCATACAATTAAGGTTCTTTTAAAATTAATTTATCAAAACATGTTTGCCTTCTATTTATAGTAAGACAGGGCTTTGTTTGTTTAATTTAGTACCCAAGAGTTCACGCTGAAGACTGATGTTTGAGATTACAACAAACTATTTGTTTGAAAATTGTAAACTGGCAGACATTCCTGACATTAAGACAGATGCGCCAGAAGTACATTCTGCTCTGCATTTTCTGACAGTGTAAAAACTACGTTAACTTATAAATAAAAGATTTAACCATGCTTGCAATTGCAAAATCTATGACTGCTCCTGCAAGTGTGTGTGGTCCAGTGGAATTCAACTCCCCGAACCAATCTTTTACAAACACACAATAAACTTCCTTCAGGCAAGAGAGCTGGTTTTTTATTTATGAGTATATAGTTAATATTACAAGCAGCTATGAAAGGGAAGAAAAAGGAAATCAGAACAAGTGAAACATCAGGACATTCCAAAATAGGTATGCATAAATTTCAAAAAGAGGCTTTTAAAATTCAATTGAATAATCAATCTGTATTGGGTACTACTCAGAAAAAGAAAATTTGCTGCTTTTGGATAAAAAAAAAGATACTTTTACAATGCCAATACATTGGCATAATGATATAGTTCATAATCATCAACACTCTTTGCCATACCATTTCTAGCTGCATCATTCTCATGACCACGTTATGTGAATACAAAAGTAAGTGAATGTTGGAAACCTCGGCAAGTTTGCACAAGTTCCTTAACTTGGTTCTCAAGTACTAAAGGGCTGGCGAAAGCTGCAGGAGGGGAGCACTGCAGACATCAAAGCCATCCTGGCTAAACTGCACTGCCTAAAAAGGTTGAACTTAAGCCAAAATGAAAAAAAAAAACCAAAAAGAGCACCAGATCCAGAGATAACTACCACTTATTTCAATGGCATAAGCAGGAATGAAGTTGGAGGAGTACATTTCACCTCAATGGGACACTAGTCCTGAAAAAGTGGTGGGATAGAAGCCATGTAAATAAAACCAAATTTAGTCACCATTTCTATAGACTTCTGGGGAATACTTTACCATCTTAGGAATGTTTCCTAACTTTAGACAATTCCTTACTTAAAAATACAATTCCATGCAAGGATTGTTTACCTTAAGGATCTAAATGCACCACAAACTATATGCACACTGTTCTATATTAAACCACTTTGTGATGTTTTTTCCACATGCATGTGAACTGTTCAAACCAGAGATCAATCACTATGTACATATATTTATGATATAGAAACGTATTTTCTGAATAACTAATCACCAATTAACTCTTGTAATCTGCAATGCTATGCTTAAAACAGTAGAATTCCATTTTCATTTCATGCTTGACTGTAACCTTGACTATGAGGTTGCAGAACTTCCCCCCCGCCCCCAATGCTACTCCAAGTAAATCCCATCTGATACTATCAAAAGAAGCATTACAGCAGCCAACCATCACCCATATGTCACAATCTGGGAAAAGGGTAGTTTACAGCTATTCTACAGTATCAAGGATACTGCTGTAGAGAAAAGAAGTATATCATACTAATCAGGTAGTTGTGGAAACTATGTTTCTCGTTGAGCATAAACTGGCAATTGCTACCCGAAGGATTCACCCTAGGTGTTTTGGAGTAAATTAAAATTCTTCTCTAAGAATTAGTCTGTGCAAAAGTCCTGCTGGGCAAACTGATTTTTCCATGTGCATTTTCCATTTCGCGTACATTCAGTTAGATTGTAGGGGATTTGAAATTTCTCATGGGAAGATGTTCATTGAAAAAGGGTAATTGGGATAGCACAGCTTGTGAAGCTTTTGAGCAGTAAGAATAAAGGCAAATGTTCTGTTTGTATCACTAGCATTGTAAAATCTTTGCATGGCTTTTAAAGTTTATTAGCCCAGTTGTAGACAGAAACACTAGGTAATTAGGTAGGTAAAAAAGACTCTCAAGTGTACAATTGCATTCCCAATAACTACTTTGGAAACAGGTCCTGTAATAGCACTCAGTGGTCTATGGCATCTTTCATCCAAAGTGAATTTCACCTATCATGTTTATGACTGAAATGCAGCAACTGTGAAAAACGTAACAGCTGCTTAATAATGCCAAGCAACCAGGTAAAGTTTAGAGGGAGAAATGAAAATGGGTTTCAACTCATTTCAGTCAATGGCAACTTCAAGAAGAAAGAAATTATTAAGGGTTCACTTTTACCAGACCATCCAGCTAGAGCCACTCTCCGTGTTAAAAAGCATATAGTTGGATCTGTAATTACCACTAACTAGTCAACTAGTTTTATCCAAGAGCTCTCTCTTTTGATGTCATACCATCCCCTAACAGCTGTCATACCAGCTCAGGATGGTTTACAGGTGTGCATATCCCCATTTAAAATAATTGGCTTTATCCACATTCTTATTTAGTCTGGATTTCAGTCCAGGTTTGTACCCTAACTCACAGCACACCTTGGCAGCTATGCTTAGTGCACTGATAGCTTTGCAACAGTTTGCTCAGGAGAGATCCAGCATGACAAACTCAGCAGAAGTTCAAGTTTCTATGCAGTGAACAGGTTTTAAGAGGCAGGGCTTTTAGTTCTTGCCCCTACATGCTATCATGAACTGTTCCTGTTTCCATTTCAAAGTCAAACAGGTTAGCTTAATTTGTGGATGGTTTCAGTCTCTTTGACTGTACAATGGAGCAGAACAAAAGAGAAACAATGAAATCCATTACCAGTAGCAACTGAGAGGCCATGATGCTAGCGGTCCAGTGGCTGTTACCTCCCTCCTGAGACAAGTACCTGCCTGTCCTGAACTGAAACAGCTGTGGAAGGTCAGGACGATTGCTGGGCCAAAGCTTACATCTCACAATTGGGTCACACATGCAGCATAAACAACCACCAACAACTTGATGTCCCTTGGCTGTGTATGCAAGAATTTGCTGTAATCCTGTTTAACTGCTGACAATCACTGGATCATATTCCTATTTTTCTACACTTGGCAGAATTATCTTGCATGCATTACAATATACAGAGGGCACAGGTTTGACCATCTGGCCATAGATGTCAAACTGAGACATTTTCCAGTGGCGGCATCTGGTTTCTCTACAAAAAGCAGTGTGTTTGCAGCTTTGGGCCTGTTATATGGTAGGGCTACAGATGTGTTATCTAAGCTGCCAGATCTTCTTGCATTGCTTTCTTTTGATTAATCTTTAACTCTCCAGTGTTTTCTTTGTTTGTAAGACTATGTACAAGCATATTTGTTTGGTAAAGGTTTAATAAGGAGCTAAAGTTTACCCTATATATTTCTTTACATGTGCTATATCACATTCATCCACTTGATACTTGAGCCAAAACTATTATACAGAGATGGTTATGGAAGTGCTTAGCCCTAGAAAGAAGAGCTCATTAGCTTCCAGCAGGTTTGTAAAGCACATCACCTTCTAGGTGGTCCCAGTTGTCCCCTGTCTGTATAATAGGTATAGATACTTCAGACATATGGAGGAAAGAAAACTGGGGTCAAACATGATTCAGTTGTTTTGAAAGGGAAGGCTATTTGCAAAACTGTCATTACATGAAAGAAAAAAAACTAAAGAAGAAAGAAAAAGAATAACAATTTAGTGAGAAAAGCCAGATAAAGATAATGATTCCTGTTACACCCTGGGTGAAACATACACAAGCAGGAAATATGTGGTCCTGCATGGAAGCAGGAAAAGGCAGTCTGAGATCCTAATCTATACTTATTGGGTCACAGCACATCCTCAGCCATGTAACAACTTTGGCCCTTAGGAGCTAAGAATAACACATGTAACAAATGGTAGTACACAAGGATATCATTCAAGATAGATTACAAAGCTGTCTATACTTTCTAATACCTGGCATATGTCAAACATGGACAAAAGTTACAGTATTTCCTTAAAAGGGAGTTCCAACAAAAGAAAACACAAAGCCCAGAATTAAAGATTTAAGTCTCTTTCTGTAAAGTCTTTGCAGAAACATCCCATAGGATTTTCATACATCCTATGCTATTTCATTCAGTGTGACATTAGTAAATGACAGATGTACTTAAGAGTTTGGAGAACCAGGAACTAGCTTGTAACAAAGACCAGGAAGAAAGTCACAAAAAAGCAGCCAGTGGCCAAGTCTCATTTGTCACTTATAATTATACCATGTCAGGCAGTAACATCTTTTTAAATCACCCTTCAGGCAGACATACATAGATAATTTTGTCCAAGGATCTAAAAGAATATACATAAGCACCCATTCATGTATTAACACTAACCCAGCCCATAGGAAGATACACAAATTCTCTGCCTAACTCTGCCATGGCAGCACAGCATGTGAGAATGATTACAGTGATTGCTTACCCCAGACTATTCTCAAAATTAACCCAAATGTGTTTGTGGGCCCAGTACAGAGACTCTACAATCTTTCTGCCAGAGGTAGAAGTGCACAGAGCAGACAGTGAGTTTGTGGTAGAGCATTTGGATGTGATACTCAAATATCATGTGCAGAAAAGGGAATATCTTGCTATTATACCAGCAGGCCTAAAAGATGCAGTAGTGTGCTAGCTCCCAAGTGTCAGCAATAAATACGTCCCATTGGAGGACTACACTGATTCAAGTGCAGAAAAGTTATCCCTTATGTACAGATGCTGCTTGTCCTCTGTTGCAGAGAACCACAGCAGGAATGTTATGTTTGAACATATGGACGAGTTAGTCATGCCCTATCTACTCAGGGAAACAAACAGCCAGGCTGGATAGCTTGCAGGGCAGAACAGCTTTTTTTTTTTTTTTCCTACAACCCAGTAAAAGGCCACGATGGTGGCACTGAATTTCCATTTTAATCAGTTAATAGAAACAGTTTCTGATTGTCTGGTCAACTGAGGGCTAGAGAGATGGAAAATTTTACCACATATGTATTACTGAATGGATTCAGTCCTTTTCGGCTTTCCTCTTAAGACAAGTGTTCTGCTTTTTTCCTAAGAAAAGACTCTATGGGTTGCATATTTTTATGACAAAACTGAATTGTCTTCAGCAGAAACTCACATTTCAAACCATACAAATTCAGTGCGCACCGAGCCCTGACAGGTCAAGGGAAACAGATCGAATCCACTTGATATAACACTGCAGAATGTTATATGCTGTGCACAGATATATGTGACCTTTTTCCTGGATGAAGATAATTAATTTTGGTGATACAACAAAGCTTGAGGAATGGATTCAGTATAACAATGATAGCACTTCTAAACAACAGGCTGACTTCTTTAGAAGAATTAAAGAAATGGTTATCTCTTATTCATGACAGCTTAACATGTTTATGTCCTTATCAATCAGCATAGTGCCTGTGTTTTATTATTCATCATGAACTGGCACTAGGACCATCTTATCTGATACAGACTTTCAAATGTGATAGCTCTAACCCTAGAGAGAATATAAAGGCCACAAAATCCATTTCTTGCATGTGTCATGCTTCAAGTTCACTCTGTTAGTTTGGAAGATACTATTTCTAATCTGGAGACTTTTGTGAATGTTTTATTTCCTATTCATTTTCAGAGATTGGGTGCAGCATAACATGAAGCCTACATTAAATGAAAACATGGAAGTGTCTTGACATGACGGGGCTTTAAAAAATGTCAATTTCAAAAGTTGTACAGCTGACTGCCCTGCAGGTCCAACTGATACACCCTCTCCTGACATGGACCTTGTCTGTTAGGAGATTTCTCTGAACTAATGCTCAGATTAATGTGCATCAAAAAACATGCTCTCCTATTATGTACTCATTGTGTACTTATTAGCTCAGATCCCCCTGCTTTGCACCACAATTACTAACAGTTTATTTTGCTTAGACTCTCTGGCATGCATCAGGGATAATTTTGAGATCATAAATAGGCTGGCAGAAATAAAAATAAGAAATAAAAATTGAAGTGATTAAATTTATTTTCCATACCAGATTAGAGACAGAAATCTATACCTGTGAATCTCCATTTAAAGTCAGAATACGTCTCTTTGACTCAACTCCCGAATGGAATTCTTAATTTTGAATTCATCCAGAGAAGTATGCTTGAAGAGTGTAAAAATTTAACCAACTTTTCCAGAAGTAGAAATCTCAAGACTCCCATGTAGAAATCTGAGAACACAGCAGGCCTCATTAATCTTACCTTGAGACCAGGATTCAGCTGATAGCAAGCAGATATAAATAGCAAGAAAGATAATCACAGATATTTTCTTATTTAATCATATTCTGATCTTTCTTTTTAAATTTATAAAAAAATACCCCTTATTTTTAAGCATGACTCTTGAGTTTGGGCTTGGCCCTTCTTGCCCTTCTTCCTTTGTAGGACTCATTTTTATTGGTAATGTGAAAAAAACAGCACAACAAATTTCAACCATCCTCATCAACTTCTGCATGGCCCCTTCAGGGCCTTTTCTGTCCTAGTTCCCACATTTCATAGACATTTTCCTATCTTTTAGGGTTTGGGTAGATTCAATTAGACACTTGCTAGCACAACTCCATTCTACTCAGCTCAAGTTTCTGGTACCGTAGCTATCACCATAATCTCTGAACATGTCATCAGAGATCACTTGGAAATTTAAGGCAGGGTCAGAGTTTTAGTTTTAAACAATATAACTGAAGAGTCCTGAGTTCACTGGTATGGTCTCAGAGCACATCACCCTGTTACAAACTCTCTTCGTATCTGCCAATGAACTACAAAAGTATACATTATTCATCAGCAGTAAACCTATTTTTTCCACCAGTTAGTGACATTTGGTCATCTCAAAGGGAAAGTTACTTAATAAGTTTTAACAGCTTTCCCAGGTATATAGAGATACCTTCTCTCTTCTTTGCAACATGTAGGTACACAGGTTACGAATCCATCCCTTCAGTGAAACAATATAGAAACTACCACTGAAATATGATGAAATGTTATAATGTCAGTGTCTACTACCAAAAAAAATTAAATTAAATTAAAGCAAAGTGAAACATATCATCATAGACATTTAAAATTTAAAAAATATCTTTTCAGGTTTTCACCCTGGTAGGCTTTAATATGATATTTAATAACCAGAAGTCATGCATCACATCTAAAATATCTGTTTCAAAAATAAATATAACCCCAAAAACACAATTGTCATTGTCAACTGAACTGAGCTGTGCAATTGTCATAATCATTTCCTGTAAATACTCTGAATTTAAGACAATGCCATTTTGACTACTGTACTCCTGTGAACATGTTTAATGAACATGAACATTTAAGCAAACAAATTTTAGTGAGAATATTCATGAGTGGATTTCACACTGTAAAACAAGCCAAAAGCAGTGAAAATTTTAATATTAGTTTATATTGAATTGTACAATTCAAAGTTTGTTTAGTTTCAGGGTTATACAAATTTAAGCTTCCAGGTACAGGGAATTGTCTTGGATCAACAGAACATGTAATTCTGAGTTTTACAACAAACAAGCAGACCATTCAAAATAATTACAGATGGTTGATTTTTACATCAGACTATTTCATGATCTGTGTCCAGAAGAAGTTCTGTGGATTATTCCAGTACTTAAAGGGGGCTTATCAGAAAGATGGGGACAGACTTTTTAGTAGGGCCTGCAGCAATAGCACAAGGGGTAATGGTTTTAAACTAAAAGAGGGTAGACTCAGACTAGATATAATAAAGAATTTTTATATGAGGAGGGTGGGTAAAATACTGGAACAGGTTGCCCAGAGAGGTGGTAGATGCCCCATCCCTGGAAACAAGGTCAGGTTGGATGGGGCTCTGAGCAACCTGATCTAGTTGAAGATGTCCCTGCTCATTGCAGGGGTGGTGGACTAGATGACCTTTAAACGTCCCTTCCGACACAAACCATTCTATGATTCTGTCATTTAACTAGCTCCAGCTGTAAATCAGTACAAATTAAATGGGGATTCATTTTGCCTTTGTGATTTCATTTTTAAAGCCAGTCCTCATGAGATTATTAGTTTTTCCTGCAGGTACTGGACATCTCAAGCTTTCGCGATTCCAGGAAGCGCTGGCTTTCACCATTTTGGAAGACACAGACCCTTAACGTTTGTGAGCTTGCCACTGCAGTAGCAGATTGCTAAAGCCTACTAGAACCTGGCTTGCTAATAACTTTCCATTCGTGTGTCTATCACTTTGGACCACCTGAACCATACTTCCTTCTGTATGTTTTCTCTCATTCAGAGAGTTTGGAAATGGTGTGTTTCAGTGAAGTTTGCCTTTCAATTCTAAGGACTTGAGAGCCGCCTAGTGGAGGCCCCTGTCTGAATCCCAAAATTCAGCGAAGTCTCCTTTCTATCACAGTGTATTACATTACATTCCTTATTGGTATCACTCCCCACACTGTTCTTATAGCGGAACACCACATAAAGACTTCAGTTGGATTTCATAGGTTTGTCTCTTTTACAGAAATGTGAATCACTCTCTAAGGTACAAAACTGAAAGTGGTTTAAAAAAAATAAGGCAGAATTGGAATTGTGTTGATTTCCCACTATGACAAAAATATTTTCTAACCTCACAGATCTCAGCATTAGACCACCTCATCAGGTAGTGGCCAGTACTATCAAGGAACTTAATTCTGTAGACCCGAGTCTGAACAAAATTAGAAAATACACAAGAAGACAATGATACACTACATATTACTAATATAAAACACCATTATGATTCATCAGAGCCAAAACCTACCAAATTAGGCAACCATAAACTAAACAAAATTGCAATTACAAACAGAATCCCATTATTTCAGATAGTTATCTCTTTTCCTCTTGTTTTGCCTGTAACACATTTGATCATGAGATGGAAAACCACAAGGCACACCTCCACTGATGTATCACTGATGCATCAGGCTGAGTAGCAGTTATTCTAATGCATGTGTGTATAAAGTCAGTAATGTGGAAAGCTGTAATTCAGACTATGTGTCTGATGTTTTCATCTATCTATATTGCTTTAATGTAGAGGTTACCTAAAGATGAAAAACATAATCAACCCTGTTTTAAGACAGTCTGGACTTCAGGAGTAAAATCCAATATATATGTATATGTGTATTACATAGATCTAAGCGACAGGAGTATGGGCTTCCCACCTTTTTCAGGATTGTAATAACATAGGGCATGGAATTAGGAGAGCATCCATTGCTCAGTAAAATCCAAGGAAGAATGGTGAGGAAGCTTGAGAGTCAGGGAAGTTTCCAAAGCTCAGAAAGAAAAATGTCAGGCTGGGTTTACAGAGCACTCTGTGAGTCTACTAGAGTCACAGACATGGACAGACCCAGCAATGACACAGTGTGGTTTATGTGTTTATGGCAGTCATGGGACAACAAACATATTTCATGATTCCTGTGAGGAACTAAGGCATGCCTACAAGACGCCACAGTGGGACTGGAGGCAAGTCAAAGCACTGAAGAAGACCTGGAACAGGAAGCTATGGCAGTGATGTGGAAGAGTTGGAGATTGTGACAAATCAGAGAGACTCATCTCAGGCAAGGCAAGGAAGTGCCTTGAACCATAATCTCAAAGTCTCTATGGCTGAGGTCCTATCTAATGATAGATAAGATTGCTCCACCATGAGTGTGATGGAGAAATGAGTTTCTGCGAAGAAGTAAACTTACAGTTTACACACATTCCCCTTGACTATAACAGGGTTTGCAGGTACCATAGAGTGCTGCAAACTGCTCCAGAGCCTGACTTATTGTGGCACTGCTCTAGTTTTACCAACTGAAATGCCAGAAAGAAACTGACTTAAAAAAAAAAACAAACAAAAAAAACCACCAAAACCCACATAGCATGCAATGGTATAAGAGTGAAATAATATCTTAAAGAAATGTAATTTTTTCCCCAAATCTAGTATCTGCTCTGAACTGATTTCAACATCCCTTTTAAAACACAGAAAACTCCATCTAGTATCTGAAATCAAACCACCAACATAGATGAGGAGCTGAAAATGCCCATTTTTCATTTGGAAACCTCAAACAGCTGTCAAAACAGAGACACCAAAAGGTAAAAAGGTGGAATAAGTGCAGCAAAGAAGCAGCATTGACAAGAGAAGAATACCATCTTACCCAGAGAGAGAAGGACAGGAACAGTGAAAAAGCATATACACTTACATCAACATACTTGTTTTCTTTTAGAGGTTTGTCTGTCACATCAAGATAGTGACAGGAAACCTATTCTAGGAGTAGTTCACAAGAGAAAAAGTGTTCCTTGAGATGAGAAAATCTTTCTGCTCTGTTAGTGTGTAACATCCCGTGCACTGATAACAATGTCTTCCCAGGTATGCCAAGCACTCCTGCTTTAAATCACTACCATAAATATATATATATATATATTCATTACATATACAGTTAATATGTAGCTGGAGGAAAAAAAAAAACAACATAAAAAACGTGTATATATATAGGCAGAACAGAACTGGAAAATATATAACAACTAAAGAAAAAAAAAACACAAAACAAACCAAAAAAGCTCAGTTCTTAACCAGATGCTATAGCATGTCCTCCCTGAATACTGCATCTGACATGGACCATCATTGCCATTTACAATGAAATTATGGTTTAATAAGCATGGGAATGTCTTATTAAGAGAAATCCTTGGAACCTTCTGGTCTTTCAGCTGCTGGCAATTCTAAGAAATGATGGAGCAACATTACAAAATCCAGATTCTTACACAGCATGCTTAAGCTTTTACAGGATGTTTAGCAGTTCAAGATATTTTTCTTTGTAGATGATTTGTCCCTGTTTTAAGACGAAGGAAAGAAATTATATATCTATATCCTGACTTTTAAGTATGCTTTCTTGATAGTAAGTTTGTAATATTTTGCTTAGGGTATTTTACTTGCTTAGGTGGTTTGGATTCAAACAGAAATAAGGTTGCTCTAAAACTGAGAAATGGTATTGTTCATCTAGTGAAGTCTGAAGAATTGTCTGTAACTATCAAAAATTCAGACACAACCTGTAATACCCCTTCTAAGGAAAAGTTTTCAGTAAGGAGTTCTGCTATAACTGATGTTCTGACATACTCCAATAAAATTCTCCAGAGAGACTACTGCCTTATTTTAGATGTCAACCTAGACTACAGACTGCAATGAAAAAGAATATTAAAAGTCATAAAGTGAAGTTGCTGCTTCATGTTACCTTAAGATAGGACTTTCAGTCATAACTTAAGTCAAGCATGTTCCAAACGGCAGGCAAACCATGACAGATTTTTACACAGATATGATTTCTCCCTCCACTAAATGAAGAAATTAACCTATTGACTCCCATAGTCTTCGTCTCCTGATCATTACCTTCGGCTACTGTAATAGACATACTAAACTCAGAGAACAACTCTGAAGGATTCCAGGTTTACCTAGGAGGTTAGAAAAGGGATTGTTTTTCTGTGTTCTTCCCCAGTGTTGAAGCTGATTATTTTGTGGGAAAGAAAACAGCACACTTTGTCAAGGATTTCCATACGACATAATCAAGGAAGACTATACAGTTCCTAGGGTGTCTGTCCTCAGTGCATAATCCTTCAAGGATGCAAGCAGGCAAGCTTTCCATCTTCCCAGGCAGGAGTTCTGGAGTAAAGTGAAATGACACTGGAGTGGAGAATGAAGTATTAGCCTCCCGGTGCATCACTGACTTTGCCTGTAAATAGGAAATGGCAAATTGTTTAGGCCTCTTAGGATAAAGCAATATTAAAAGAAAAAATACTTATCTGTGCGCTTCTGTGAAATTTCTCTATAAAGCACATATAACTGTACCTCGCAGCAATAAAGCAAATGGAGGTAAAAATCTGCCTGCTATGACACATTTTCCTGAATTCTGTCACAAGTCACATGCTTATGCACAAGGCAGAAAGAAAAGGAAAACTGTGTAAATGTCAGAAAAAAAAGTAGAGGAAAAAAAGGGGGGGGGGGGGAGTGAAGAGGTGGAGAATTCTGAGAAAGAGAAATAGAGACATCCCATTTGGCTTCACATACAAAGGGAGCTTTCTAACATCCTAACACATCGTTTCCTAGTGAATACAATGTTAGCATAGCCACGTATGTTTCCAGACAAGGCATTCAGTCATGGAAACTATGAAAAAGCATAAATAAAAATTGCCTCAAATGCAATAGGTTCATGTAAGTTAATTGTAATTAATTTTTAAGTCATCCTAAGTAGAATTATTTTTCTGAGACAAGAGACCTATCAAGGACTCCATTAAATTGACACAGAACTGTGTTAAGGGTATTGATTTTAGCTGGAAAAGTACCAGCAAGAGAAGAGAGGAAGGGGAAGGAAAAAGATTTTTTTTTTTTAAATAATTTTATCTGTGGTTTTCAGTCCTACTGTAAATAGGCTGAATAGTGCAAGTGAAAACAATTGCTTTAGATTCTTTTACAGTAACAGCTGTGGTTGTTGAAATAGCTACAGACATTATGCATCAGATCTTCCTGTGAAAGGATGACCAGTGCTCCACTGACTTTGAATCTATGCTGACTTTCACCAAGTACATACTGCACAGTGTTGGTCACACGGGAAAGCAGATGGGAGGAGAAAGGAGGGGAAATAAATGATTTTTATTTTTATTTAATAAAATTTGGCATCCAGGCTTTATGTGACTCAGTACTGAACATCTGGGATTGATCATAGGATCACAAACTGGAAAGCAGTCATCTGGCTTCTACAAATAAACACATTCAGTTCCTCTTCCACTTTATTTTTTTAATGATAAACTGCAACAGCCATATGAAGTCTTTTTAATACTTGCAGCAACAGTATTTTTAATTTTTTAGTTATTTTTAGTATTACTTTTCCACATCACGGTATCAGACAACTGTTAAATTTCATTTAATCCTGGACTGGCAGTAGTGTTTGGGATTGCCCTCCACACGCGTACACACACACAATTAATTCACTACTATTTTGCTTCAAAATTTTATGAAACAATGGTAGTCTTGCAACTTCGATTTTTCTTAGTTCCATTCCTCACAAGCGTCATGGGAACAGCACAATATATGATGCAAGATGCAGCACTGATGAACTACATTGACCGGCGTTTCCTATCTTTAGAGGTATGTGCTAGCTGTATCATTCTGTAATACTGCCTAACTGCAAAGAGGTTTGAAAATGTATGAATGTTCTTCTGTGTGTCTGAACACAGAACAGTTTGTATGATAAACAATACCAGGAAGATAAATTTCCAGCTTTTTCAAGTAAATAAGTAAAATTGTAGCTAAACCTTTAACTACAATGATTCCTAATTACCACATCATTATTTGTTGCAGGATATAATTTCATAATGTTATATATATATATGTTATATATATACACTTGCAATTTTTTACAGCTTCAGTGGATTTAGCTAAATATGCAAATGTTTACAGTACTGTCACTGTCTGTCCTAGGGAACAGTATAACCATATTGTCACCAGTAGAAATGCAGTCAAGTTTTAACAAGGAGATAGAAATTTATCAGGTATTTTTCCTATGTACAGATGAACCTACCAGAAAGAGTAGTTCAAGACACATTTGTGTAAACTAGCAGTGTATCTGCATTTTAACTAGGAGTTGAAATAACCCCCTTACAGCTGGAAGACTGAAATAGGTGTTTGCTTTCAATTAATTATATAAAAGTACCAGTACCTGCTTCTTTTTCTGCAGTAAAAAACTACCAGTACTGCAAAATACCTTTTCAGTATTGGCATGCTGTAATCATACATAGTTTATCGTAAATCATTAACATGTCCTTGGCTCCTGACTTGTATCGGCCGACTTTTAGAGAAGCTTTAACTTGCCTGAGCTTGCATTCCCTTTTTGTACAAAGCTCTCACTGGTCTTAACTGCACAACACAGGAGGAACTGAAGGACTAGCCTGGTATTCTGTTCCCATTGTGTAGACTTAGATTTAAATTTTCTTAGCCACTGTAGGAATAACTTCACATGGTAATTTCCATTCCTTTGGCCCATTAAAAATGATGCAATTCTACCTGTGACATTTGGTGCAAGGCGCACCTAAGAAAGAACAGGAAAAAGGGTGAGGCAGGTATTGAAGAGAACACTTGAAAACATTTAAAATAAAGTTTTTGTAGAAAGTAATTCAACTGCTTCCTGGGGACTTACAGTCATGTATAACGGGCGGGGGGGGGGGCACATATTAATGAGGCAGGGCACACACAAAACCCACACCTCACAAAACAAACAGACCACCACCACCAAGTTTACACAGAACACATGCATACTGCACTAATCATTCAGTAAACTCGGACATCTCCTAGCCAAACACCACCTTAAAACAAAACACCTGAAATCTGTGCATAAAGCACCAAATCAGAACACCCAGTCTAGCAGTTAGATCTACTACAATTGTGTGTTTGGGCTTAAATACTGGCTCAATTTCCTCATCTTCCCAAAGTGGCAGTTGGGCTTCTATTTTCAGGCCACTTATGATCTTTACACAAGCAGCTGTGTTACAACAGAGAAGCCACTTTCCTCACCTTTAAAAATGTTGATAATTTGGATCTAGGTATAAAGAAACAACTGTTTTTTTTTTTAAAATACAGCCAACAATTTGACAAAAAAAACCCAAACCTTCTCAAACATAGAGATGTCAGTATTTCCATTTTCCATTTTAAATGGATGAAAAATAGCCACACTAGATACTGTCTTGGTCAGAAGAGGTGTATTTATGTGAAACGTTCACATTTGTAGATTTCCTGCAGAAAACTTTTTGAGACTACTTCACCAGTGGTCCTACAGGAGGAGTTCTGAAAAGTTTCTGGAAAGCAAGTAATGAGAGATCATGTGCCCTTAAGTATCTCTGGCTGTTTCCACCAGAACACTTTTCCCTCTTTAGGCAGCAAAACAAAGCAGCTGGTTGTCAGTAACCACACCAAGAATAAAAAAGTGTATTTTTGTCCAGAACTGCGAATGCTAGTGCCAGTCTAATATGTCCTCTTCACTTAGATACACAGCAACAGACGATCGGTTTGAAAGAGATGGGGGGCAGGGGGACTGGAAAGGAGAGAATAGCATGGTCTTTAAAGTAATCATGAATGAGGTTGTAATCTATAGAGAATATACACGTATATCCATGTATTTTCTTCCTGTGTTCTAACTCAAGAAGAGGCTGGAAAAATGCAACCAAGACATACTGGATTACGTGGAAGAATTCCGAGACTTTTCAAAGATGGTACTGTCACGCCTGGCAGGACTGAACAATTATAAGGCTGAGGTTAAAAGTGAAGTAGAGAATTTGCTAACAAGAATTGAACGAGCACAAAGGGACATTGACTATTTTGGATCTGTCACAGATTCTAATACATGTATAGAAGTACATGAGGACCTGGTGAAACAGCAGCTATTTGAAGAAGCAGAAGAAAAAAAGAAACTTAAACTCATGCTTAATGCAAGTAAGAACAGTTTACTTTTCAGAACTGTGCTGTGAATGAGCCAGTCCCTTAGCCAATGCATGCATGCTGATATAGGGATAACAGATTTTCACAAGTTATGTGAATACCACAGATAATTGCATGGGGTTTTGGCTGTGTAAATACTAGACTTTAAAAAACAAACAAACAAACAAAAAAAACTACAAAAAAGGTATGGGAGAGGGAGGGAAGAAAGTACAATTCAAACATTTATTTTGCAGATACTCTACTGCATATCAAATTGATTCTTTGGAAGCTGCTTTTTATTATAAAGTAATGTAAAAAGCCTCTGAAGGTATGCTCTCGCAAAGTCCCAGAAAAAAATGCCAGTGCATTTCTGAGTATTGCAGCTATACCAAGAATTAATGGTGGTCTTTGCTTTTCGGAGTGGGCAGGGGTCAAAACCCCAACTCAAAAGTGAACTCACGAGTTAATAAAAAGACTTAATTCACTTCTACAATTTGCATCTGTTTTACTGTCCTCATCTGTTATTCTTTCTTTCTCTCCCTTTCCCCTCCATGTACTTTATCAAGAGAGCACATTGGCTTAGCTGCAAGCAAAGCTCAGTTCTGATTTGAAAATTAAGTGTTAAGGTACCTAGTATGAAGAATATAGACACAATCTATACTTTTTTTAAAATAAATTGAGTTTTATAGTTTTAAGTATCTTTACCTTAAGAAAGTTGAGTTATAGATGTAAATTACATATTGTAGACATATTTGAAGTAGTCTGTTTCCTTTTCATTCAAAAGTAGTAAGAAATGAAAAATAAACAATAAACAATACTATAAACTACCATTTTTTAAAAAGCCAGGTGAAAGATCTTTAGCATCATCAATTATACAACTAACTTCAACAGAATTAGACTGATTTAATTTTACAAGTAAGTTTACAGTTTGTTCCTTGAACCTTTCCAGCAAAAGAGTATTAAGGCAGATGGTAACAGAAGAAATCACCTATCCTGCTTCTAAGCTCTAATCCTACACCACAACTGAGTGCTCTGAATATCAAGCTTTCCTTTTTCCATATATGGATTTTTTTGAACATTAAGCATTTTTTTGAGAGGCAGAAAAATTTGGGGATTTTTAAACTGACTGTGTTAAGGACACTTTGGAAATTATATCTTTCTGAGAGTTTCACAGGGGAAAAATTACTTTCTATTTTCCCTTGTTGGAAATTATTACTTTTAATTTTATTGAAGCAGTTCATAGCTACTCTGCTTTTGTCAATACGAGTCAGATGCTTGTCCCATTGAAGTTGATGGCAAAACTAGTACCTGTGTAGATTTTACAGCACTTAGGAAAAGCAGCAAGACCCTCAACTCTAGCAAATAGCAGCTCTGCTTCTATTATATCATATATTAACCAGAAGTTACAATTATTTTTGCTGAGTCACTCCAAAGCTCTAGCAAAAATATGGGTTTTTAAGTCCAACTTTGTTACTGGTGTTGGTTCAGGTTCACAGAGACTTGAAAATAACAATCAAGTAGAATCACTGTTTTTACATGCAGCAGTTGATACCTCATCCTGCTTTGGTTGGGAAAGGGGAAATTATCTTCTGCACATTTGGGGGTATGATAAGAAACAGTGGGTTTTGAAGGTATCATTGTGGAGAATGTGGAAAAATTTTGGTAAACTTTTTGCTCACTGTGAATGTCTCAGTTTCTCAGTCTTCCTCCAAGCTGTTATGAAAGCCAAGGAGAGTTAAAAAACTTCACTCAAGAAGACAGACACTGTTCATAGATTTCAGATAGTGATCTGGTTATTTCTCCTGCAGAGGAAGATGTTGCTAAGGCTGGCTAGGTATTTTGATTCAATAGTTTTAAGTTTTTAGAATCTCTCTAATCAATAAATGTTAGTTTTGGGAAAGCTATTGTGGCTTGCTCAAGGAAGGTGCATTCAGAGTGAGGACTTCCAAGAAAAAAAATCCATGCTGTAGCAGCAATATCCAAATGTTTTGGTTAGAGGGTATCAGTACACACAAGTGACATAAAGGTTGCCTTCTACAGGCAACTGGAGTCTTGCCACTGACTTCATTAGGTTCATATCAGGCCAAATAGGGAGGCTGGTTTTGCTTTCTCCATTTCATCTACTGCCAGAGCTTCCTGCCTTAGGGCTTTGTTTGTTCTGTTTACTAAAATGGCTGCACTTCACTAAAGGCAATTCTTTAAACTTCAAATAGTGTCTCTTGTAATTTATGAGTGCCTTTGGTAAACAAACTTGTTAATATGCTTTGCAGTAGAGTTTTTCCTGGAAATGATGGTACTTGATAAAGATCTTGGCGTCTAAATGCCCGAGTCTTCACAATCTTGGTGCTTTGTGGTCTTAAAACATCTATGCAAAGCACATACAAAACATAATGAAGTCAAAACTATGACTCGCTCTCTGCTGGTGCCAATTTTATCCCTATAGTGAGGTAAACAACTATGTAATTCCACCAGCCATGCTTCTAGCATAAGAATTGATAACACAGACATCATACCAGTTCATTTAAAGACCACCTTATTATATGACCATTCCCGATTTTGTGATATATATATTTGTTCTAGTTGCTTTGTGCTGCAGGTGTTGGGAAGGGGAATGGGAAGATAACCCAGTGTTTTGGCTTTCAGTTATGATGATCTATTTTTTATTTGTCTTTATATTATAAATGCAGAAAAAAGAGGCTAACAGAGGATAAGAGAATTCCTGAAACAAAAATACTATACACATGGTGTATCAGGAAAATAGATTTTAATTTGTATGCCTTCAATAAGAAATAAATTTGATTCTTTGACTGTGTTGATCTAGAACAGAAGTCACTTCTCTGAAGTAAAAATTACAGCCCTGTAAAAGAACTGAAAAGAATAACCATAGAATCACTAACTGTGCTCTTGGTCTCCTCTCAGGTACACAAATAGAATCCCTTTCGGATAACACTGGTCTAATAGAGCAGAAAACAACACACTATGTGTAGCTGAAGATATGCAGTTTTCTTAGCAGGAGACACTGAATGTATCATATAAAATTAGGTTCAACACTACTTACAGTAGCCACGCTGCTGACACCTTTACTGATATATTGACCCTGGCCTTATGGCTGCATTAAAAGGAATCTAAGTTATTCAAAGAAAGGAAACTAGAAAATTCACAGATATTCTAATATTTTTTTTCTTTGGGTGTTTCCTTGCAGGTTGTGACCACATGCTTGCAGGTATTAAGTCCCTAAAGATAGTTAAGAAGACTGGAGATAAGCATGGCTCTTGGATGAAAGATCCTGGCAAAAAGCACACAAAGATTTATTTATTAAATGGTTCTGTAAATAATGTTATTTTGGAATTTGCAAATATCATGACATTCATGGAAAGCAATCATACACTAAAAGCTCGCAGAGTCACCTTGCCATTTCCCTGGGAAGGAACTGGCCACATCATATATCAGGGTTTCCTCTTCTATCACAGATATGGCTCCTTAAATGAGATAATTAAATTCAATATCCAGAAAAGAAATACAGCTGACCAAATGCTACTGCCAGGGGCTGGAAGGATTCCTGCCTATCAGCTTTCTCCGTCTACAAAAATAGATCTTGCCATTGATGAGCAAGGGCTCTGGGCAATCCATGCAGAACCAGAGACTGGAGGAAACATTGTAATTACTAAAATTAACCACATAACCATGGCAGTAGAGCACACTTGGGACACATCATGCAATAGCAAGGATGCTGAAGCAGCTTTCATGGCATGCAACACACTCTATGTTGTCTACAACTTTCCCAGTGGAGGCACCTCTCGCATACAATGTGTTTATGACGTTTTGGATGCTGTAAATACTTACGAAATCCCAGTATTGCACTTTCCAAAACGTCAGGGTAGCCATTCTACTATACATTACAATCCTAAAGAAAAGCAACTCTTTGCTTGGGGTGATGGATCCCAGATCATTTACAAGCTTCATACAAAGCAAAAAGTTTAGTCTTTAGCAGCTTTTCAGCTACACTTAAAAGCTAGCAGTCCCATGTCAACACGGTCATTAAAGTGTATTAAAATTTCATTATTCCCATCTGTTACAACTTTTATCTATTTTACATAAATTCAGGCTTGCATACCCCAGTGATCTTAAACTAATGTCCAATTAAGAATATGTAAAGACCCCATTAATATGAATTACATGATGACTAAATACCACACACGTACAACACACACACATGCACAAACTAGTCTTAAAGACTAAGGTTAATTAAAAAAAATAATAATCAATCTCTGACTTTCACTTCCTATCAAAATTATATATTCTCCTTCAGTGCCATAGAAATCAAATCAGAAGTCCTTCCTGTCCAATACACACTATCTGACAGCCTTCACTACTCTGAAGCTCACTGTAGGAAGCCTTCTTGTAAGCACTATAAAATCACATGCTTCCAGAGAAATTATCTATGAAGTTTTAACAGGAGAGGTTTATTATAGCACAAAGCATAAGAGTATACATCCTCACAAACATGGTTTATTTTTAACATATAGTTCTTGTACATTACATCAAGGCTATTCCTAATCATTGAACTTCTAGACTATTTCCATGAAATGTCCAGATTTTTATTACCCATATAGCTGTACACGCCACTTTTGATCCTGCTGATACATTAGCTGCAGCTAAATATTCATTTTTATCAGCTTCAATTTGCCACCTTCCAATGTTTTTCAGCATATCACTGCTTGTGTGTCAGAAGGAATGTTCCTAGATGATCTGTTCTGTATCATACACTATTTTTAAATGTTTTATATATCACTCTGTTTCCTTTTTTATTAGTCCTCTTTCAGAATCTAGTTGTGAGGCATTTGCTCGATACTTCAAATCACTTTCATTGCTCATAGTGGAATCTTTCTCATCCTATCCTCTGACTCCAGCAAAATACCTGTACAGAAAAGATGGCCCTGATGAGCACAATAGCACAAGTGAGGGAACACCACCAGTCAGTCCTGGTTTTGTGAGTTACAGAAAAACTCCAGGTAAATACAAACACATTTTAGTTTCAAAAATAATATTAAAACAAACAAGCAAAAAAAAACCCCTAGACTTTTACTTGTGAAATACAGGTACTGGCTGTAGGTTTTGGATTTTAATGACAGCTGGATTTTTGTTTAATAACAAAGACAAAAAAAAACAACAAAAAAATGGTGCTTGAAAAGCAATCCACAGCTGTTTCTACAGAAAGCCCATTTTGTTCTTTACTCTGAAAGAGCTATTGTTCTGTTTAAAAATAGCTTCAACAGAACAGCCAAATATCAGGTAATGATTTTGAAAACGAGTTACAGAATACAACTAAGAGTGTATGGACTGCTGAGTTGCAACAGTGCTGCTGGGCTTTTAGCAAAAGAAACTGTATCGTTCTAAGCAGCCTTAATGACTATAGCATTGCTTCTGTATTACAGAAGCTATAGGAAGCACAGTTAAACACATCCTCACACTGAAAGTAAGGTGGGCTGGCACTGATTTCCTGTGTGACTATGGGTCAAAGGCAGATTCAACTATTTGGCCTTTTATTCCTCATCTGTAAAATTACAAACACAGAAATACAAAATGGTATTAGCCACCTTTGGAATGCTTTGAGATCTTTTACTGCAAAAGGATGTGTAATTTTCTTTACTTAACAAATAAAGGCTTTTGATGTAAATATGGATTGAGTCTGCTCTTTAGAAAAGGCATTCTTGCAATATGCTATGCCCACACTATTACACAACAGAGAAAGGCTACGTTATTATTCTGTATAGAGATTTCAATGAGCAATCCTCAAAGGTTCAGGCAGGGTCCTCTATGAACCTTGCTACCCTGGAAATCCAAGCTTAATTATCATAGAATCATAGAATGGGTTGGGTCAGAAGGGACCTTAAAGACCATCTTGTTCCACCCCCCCTGCAATGGGCAGGGACACCTTCCACTAGACCAGCTTGCTCAAAGCCCCATCCAACCTGCCTTTGAACACTGCCAGGGACGGGGCATCCACAACCTCTCTGGGCAACCTGTTCCAGTGCCTCACCACCCCCACAGTCAAGAATTTCTTCCTTACATCTAATCTAAATCTACCCTCTTTCAGTTTAAAGCCATTACCCCTTGTCCTATCACTAGATGCCCTTGTAAAAAGTCCCTCTCCAGCTTTCTTGTAGGCCCCCTTTACGTACTGGAATAAGTGAAAGGTACTGCCTAGTTTTGATAAAAGAATAAAGCTTTGTATGGATGACCTTCACTAGATTATTTTATATTGTACAAAATGCAAAAGAAATGAAACCAAGAAAATAGAATAACAAAGTTTTCACAAATCTCAAAATTGAGGCTCAGTTACTAGGAGGGGCAAATTTTCAAGCCTTCTAGTTTCAAAAACATATATGAACAATCAAACAATCTGAAGAGCTGGAATTCCCAGATGTTAATCCTGATACTGATTTGTTGGCAAAACATTTATGTACAATTATAAGAGAACAAGGACAGAAAGAGGCATCATTGAATTAGCCTGTCTCAACTATTCTTTAAAGTCTTTAATGATAGGGACTCCACAACTTTCCCAGGGAATTTACTCCATCAATTCACACGCCAGCCGCTATAACATTTTTCCGAAAGCACAACTCCAGTTTTCCTCGCTGCAATGCAACCCTGTTGATTTTTGCCCTGTCCAGCATAAGAATGTAAGAGTAGCCTTATTTAATCAACCAGAGAGTTATCCAACCCAATAGCCAATCTCAAAGAGGTATCAAGAAAGAATACATATGGAAGAGCATAAGAACAGTATAAACATGTACCTCTCCTTTTAGTGATTCATGCCAGAGGCACGGCCTTTGTGCTCAGTATCACTGAAATCTTTTTTTTTCCATGAACTTCATTGAATCATAGGATGGTTTTGGTTGGAAGAGACCTTTAAAGGTCACCTAGTCCAACCCCCCTGCAATAAGCAGGGACATCTTCAGCTAGATCAGGTTGCTCAGAGCCCCATCCAACCTGACCTTGAATGTTTCCAGGGATGGAACAAACCTCTAGGCAACCTGTTCCAGTGTTTTACTTCCCCCATCATAAAAAAGTTCTTCCTTGTATCCAGTCTGAATCTACCCTCTTTTAGATTAAAAACATTACCCTTTGTCCTATTTCTACAGACCCTACTAAAAAGTCTGTCCCCATCTTTCTTATAAGCCCCCTTTAAGTATTGAAAGGCCACAATAAGGTCTCCCCAGAGCCTCCTCTTCTCCAGGCTGAACAACCCCAACCCTATCAGCCTGCGCTCATAGGAAAGGTGTTCCAGCCCTCTGCTCATTTTTGTGGCCTTGCTCTGTACCTGCTCCAACAGGTTCATGTCTTTCCTGTACCGAGGACTCCAGAGCTGGATAGAGTCCTGCAGGTGGGGTCTCATCAGAACAGAGTAGAGGGGCAGAATCACCTCCCTCAACCTGTTGGCCACACTTCTTTTGATGCAACCCAGGATACTGTTGGCTTTCTGGGCTGCGAGTGCACATTGCCACCTCATGTCCAGTTTTTCATCCACCAGTACCCTCAAGTCCTTCTCCACAGGGCTGCTCTCAATCCCTTCATCTTCATCCCCCACCCTGTATTGATACCAAGGGTTGCCCTGACCCAGGTGCAGGGCCTTGCACTTGCCCTTGTTGAACCTCACAAGGCTCACATCGGTCCACATGGGCCCACTTCCCCAGCTTGTCCAGGTCCCTCTGAATAGCATCCTGTCTCTCAGGTGTGTCAACTGCACCACTCAGCTTGGAGTCCTCTGCAGACTTGCTGAGGGTGCGCTCGATCCCACTGTCTATGTCACTGATGAAGGTATTAAACAGTACTTGTCCCAATACAGACCCCTGACGGACACCACTCATCACTGATCTCCATCCAGAAACCGAGCTGTTGACCACTGCTCTCAGTGCAACCATCCAGCCAATTCCTTATCCACCAAACAGTCCATCCATCAAATCCATATCTCTCCAATTGAGAGAGAAGGAGGTTGAGGGGCACCATGTCAAAGGCCTTACAGAAGTCCAGATAGATGACATCTGCAGCTCTTCCCTTGTCCACTGATGTAGTCACTCCATCATAGAAGGCCACTAGGTTGGTCAGGCAAGACTTGCCCTTGGTGAAGCCATGCTGGCTCTCTCAAATCACCTCCCTGTCCTCCATGTGCCTTAACATACCTTCTAGGAGGATCTGTCCCATGATCTTCCCAGGCACAGAGATAAGGCTGGCAGGTATCTTTCACTAGATCAGGTTGCCCAAAGCCCCAGCCAGCCTGGCCTGGAACACTTCCAGGGATGGGGCATCCACACCTTCTCTGGGCAACCTGCTCCAGTGTCTCACCACCCTCAGCCTGCCCTCGTGTGCCGTGTGCCCTGGCCCCTCACCATCTCAAAGGCCCTGGGCTGGGCCCACACCCCACACATCAGTGTCTTTCCTGGACTGGGGAGACCAGGAGGCGACAGAGGAGTCCAGATGCAGTCGCCAAAGCACCAAACAAGAGAGGAGGAAAGCATTTTTACTGTTATTTTCTTGGTTTATTGTTTTGGGTTTTTTTAAATTGCTTACTGCCCAACCTTGAAAAGAGCTCCTCTTGAGGCACCTAGAAGGGACCTTCATGCTGAAGGCCAGCACTTCTTCCTCGCAGAGCTGCAGTCTCCTGCTTCTCCAAAGGAACACTTGCCTAACTCCTTTGCTTGATCTGTTGCTATTCTTTGTGCACCACCGCAGAGGGTCTGGCTTCACCTTCAGCCACCCATCAGGCAACCTTCTTGTCTTCAGACTGAAGAAAGCCCACCTCCAGGCTGCAGGGATCTCGGTGGTCCTCTGAGGGACAACTCCTGTTGCCACGGCACAGCCGCCTGGTGGAAGCCAGGTCATCTCATCCCCTTTTCATGGGGCTCAGAGCAGAGGAGATGGCACCCCTTCAGGAGGGGCAGGCGTGAGGGGTGGAATGGGAAAGAAGGGCTCACCCCACCCATGGCACTCAACAAAATAATTGTTGGTGCTGGGAGATGGAATGGGTGAGCCCACTGGATGGCCACGCGTGGAGGCTGGGCCTCCCGGCTAACGGCGGGTGCGGTGGCTGGGCCGATGGTAGGGCGCTGGCCGGGTGTTCCTGCGACGCCGCTGCCACGGCGTCATGGAGGGGAGCCCTGGCACGGTGTAGTCGTGCCAGGGGAGCCACGCTGGAGGTGGATCCACTTCCATCGGTTCTTCTTGGTCTTCTGGTGGATCCACCTCCATGGGCTCCACACCATCAGCCACATGAGCAACGGCCACCGCTACCATGCGGCTGATGGCGTCCCCCCTCCAACGCTTCCTCCTCTTCCTCCACCCCTCCTGCAGCCACCTCTCTGCCTTCCTGCGCAGACGTGGGCAGCCACTCGCCTCGCTGCTGTGGGTCCTCTTTCTTCCAATCATGGCCGGAATCCGAGTGCCTCGAAGCTCAGCGAACTGTGGGCCAGCTGCCAGAATCCCCGTATTTATAGGGTCCAGAACAATGGGCAGTGATGAGGTACCTCATGACATCAGGAGGCCACTGTGATGTCAACATGTGGCCAAATAGGGCTGTTCTGGGAGCTGGGGGGCCTGCGGCCTGAAAGATGTCCTCAAGTGGGAGGAGGAGGAGGGTCGGGGGGCTGAGGGACGCTTTTCTGGGGATCGCTCCCCTGTGCCCTTCTGCTGCCCCTTGGGCACAGGCACTGCCCTCCACCTCCCCTCGGGTGCCTGGGCCCCATCATCCTCCACATCCCGCTCCTGGGCTCCCCTAGGCGAGATGGTGGCAACGGTGTTCCAGGAGGGTCAGGGGTCTTCAGTGACCCCCCAACGACCCGGTTCCCTGCAAGTGGCGCAGCCCCCCACACCTGACAGTGGCTGACAGGGAGGGAAGCATCCAGACATCCCGCCGGCGGGAAAAGGAGGCACAGCCAGCCTGTGCAAGGCCTCCCAGCACTCCATAAAGAACTGCTGGTTGCCATGTGTTGCGTGGGCCCTTCTTCCCCATCTCCTGGCCTGCCCCTGGAGCGTGGGGAGGTGCCATCTCCTCTGCATGGAGCCCAAGGGAGAGAGGAGGAGAGGGCCTGGCGTCCTTTGGGCCGCTGGGCCGGCACCGTGAGAGGACTCTGTTGGAGGCCACCGAGGGAGGTCCTTGGGGCCTGGAAGCGGTGGGGTTTCTTTTCAGTCTGAGGTTCACCCTTGCTCTATTTTCTAGTTTTAAGAACAAATCTTCTCACTGCTTTTTTTTTAACTAATCACCAGGGATAATTTTAGTGTTCTTGTCTAACACTAAGTATGGTCTGATTTCTGCACTCATCTGAGAGTTTTGCCAAGACATTTCACCACAGCTATGGCAAAGACAACAACTCATAACGCTTCAGTCTTGTTCATGCTCTTCCTGGAACACAGCGTAGATCAGGCCACTGGTCCTGCAGCATGGAATAACATGGGAAATGGGCTGTGGGTTGCGGTAGCATATGAATTTTGTGGACTGTAGTGACAACAGTTCTCGGGCTTACAGCAGCAATGACACAGCTGAGAAAGTCTGTTGCGACTATTTTCTGTTCTGCTGATCAGTTAACATTCAAGTAAGAGAAAGAAGGTATACTTTCTCCTCCAGCTTCCTGATAATCTCAAATATATATGGATTTCATTAATTTTCGTTACTGGTAGCACACAAACTGACATTTTTGAGAAAGTCAGAAGAGACATTTGGTTAACTCTGGGATTACAAAGGGCAAAAATAAGGATGGTTTGTTCAGAATCTGAAAGGAAAGAATCACAAATATCTGAACTGAATAATCTTCTCCAGGATACCAGCCTCCAAAAAGCAAGGACAAAGCACTGTTGGCAAGGCAGTAGTAAGCCATGAAAAGACTGCATGAAAGAGGGCATTGGCTTCCACTTCAGGTAGATGATATGATTGATTGTTACCATGGCAATGAAGTTGGTACAAGGAGATGAACACAGAGAAGTCTTCATCGGGAACAAAAAAACCCACAAATGGCAGTTTATGACCTCTACCTTCACCATCTAGATAACATCCACTATTGTCCTTATTACTCAAGTCCTTTCGTGTTGCTCTTTCTCTGTGTGCCTATTTCATCTGAATCACTGACTTTTTGCTTTTTCAGTGCTGCATTTTCATTTTCAGACTCTACAGGCAGGTCCTCTTGGGTTGACTCTTCTGCTTTACTGCAGCTCTCAGAGTGGAATCCAGCATTCTCCACTGTGACAGCAGGATCATCATCCTCCTAACGACAACAGCACTCCTCAGTGCTTTGGCTGTGATAAAGGTCCCCCTCCTCTTCACTGATAGTAGTTACCTCATCCATTTTCTGCATTAAATCATGACCACTCCTTCCCATGGTGAGATCAGATAGCAGGGTTTCATTGCACAGGTACTCCTCATCTTCCATGCACCCCATTCTTTCTGCCAGCTCTTTTGCAGAGACTGGCTCAGGTCAGGATAATCTGCAAGAATTATGTCCTGTTTGTGCTTGAAGTAATCACAGTTATCATAGACAGGAGGGTTTTCAGCCCTCTCTGATTTATTGACACCTGTATGATGAATTTAAGCTTTCTGACAATGGTGTGCTTTCTTCTTTGGATTTTGTGGATGCCAAGGATCTGCAGATTGTATGCTAAAAGCAACTGCTTTACTAGTATAGCAGAGCTTGATGCTAGGAGCATGGTGTAAATTATGCCAGTATAACTAGGTTTATTTTTACAGTGCCAATCAGAGATATGCTTCTTTCTCAGAAAATAATCTTTTTTTTTTCTTCTTCATTTCTATCTGCCTGGTCTGTTAGCATTCATGTAAGCAGCCACCATGTGAGAAAAACATATTTATCATGGATGGTTTTAAGCAATGCAACTATTACATGCTTACTGTCATCCTGCTATGCAACAGTGCATGTCTTTCCCCGTGTGCTGTTTCCCACCCTGTGTACTTGTCACCAGTCAGAGGACGCTGCTGCAAAGACATGTGTGGAAGCTTAGAAAAGAAACTGCAGAACCGAAACCATTAAGATACAGCTCTCCTAATACTGAAGAAATAGCTCCTCCCAAAGGCTAAAATCGGGACCTGTGGCTCTAAGTTATTTGAACTTTTCATAGTTTTGCATTGCATATAAGAAGATAACACTTTTTTTATTATACTTGCACTCTATTGAGCCTTAAGCACAGAAAAGGTAATATACAATCCAATGAGTGCAGTTACAGAAAACCAATCAAAAGTGCAAACAAGCTCCATTTACCGATGTGGAACTCCAGCATGCAGGCAAGGCAGTAGTATGTGCTGGGGAATGACAGTACGCTGGTTTCTTGCTGGAGAATTGGCACACTGCTTGGCATCGCTTAGAGCAAGTAATGGACTTCAGTATTCATTGATAGACTAGGATGGTCACTGCTCATGTTGTGCTATATCGGTAAGAGCTCTGCCCATACCGTTTGTTTTTCTCCTAAATAGCTTGATTTACATGCAGATTTCTTCACGATGACATTTTCACCCATTTATTTCTATTCAGGGCCTAATCCAAAGCCTGCTGGCATAACTGAATTTTTTTTCTAACTTCTGTTGTGTCTCCATAATGCCACAGTTGCATGTCTCTACAAGAGTCCTAATGTTTTCTTTTCTTTGTTTAAAAGTGGGCTTATCTGGATCTCAAAAATTGGGTGGTATTGGCATGAATACTCCAGAAAGGGGATTTGGAAGGGAGGCGAAATTTTGCTCTTAGGTACATCCCACGAAGCCTTATTCACACTAAAAGGGGTATAGAAAAATGTCTATCAGTGAAGAAGTTGACCTTTCCTACTAAATGCGTCATAAAATTCTATGATGTCGTTACTGCAACTACACAGGGCAGTTAGAAAAACAAAATGTGGCTAATAGTTGCCCATGTTTTAAGGGATAGTACTGAATAACTGACCCTGCACAACAATTAGCAACTTTGGCAGAAAAGGTTTTCTTTAGAAGAGGTGCAAAACCTGATTTGAAGCCTTAGCTCTTCTCTATATGGATCCAGAAAACTGAGGGAACCATCTGAAATCAGATATTTCAGTCCCAAAGGCAATCAGCTCTGAAGTGTGTGCAGAACTCATATCACTGTGAAAAATGTTATCTCCTATCAGGATCTCAAAAAAATTCTACTTCAGTAATCTTTCTAGCAAAAGCAATTTTGCTGAATGCGACAAATTTCTTGTTTTCCCCTCCATTTTGGAAGCTAGTGACTACATCCAGAAAAAATGCATTTCCTATTCAATTTTTTGGCCATAACATGCAAACATAAACTTGCAGGTTAAATGACAGCAGTAAAGTCAAAAAGTATTGCTCTAAATTTACAGGACTTGCATGCAGACAAACTGAAAAAGCCTCCAGGCTACCCTGCATCCTTTTCTTTTCATGGCATTAGTATCATGAGAGAAGTAACATATTCCCATCCTTGTTGCACATTTGATACAACTACATTCCTAGTCAGTCTTGTCAACAAATAATTTATTAAATTTCAAATAAATATCATTCATTCCCCAACTTACTAATACCATAACTTATATGATACATAGTTTGAATAAATCTTTTTCTTATCCAATTTGTACTGAAAACAATGTCTGGTTTACTAACCAATAGGTATGAAGGGTGTACATTTTTTCTATCTAAGCAATTTGCAATATGTTGGCAACAGTCATATACTTGTATGTTTATGTTTTGACATGTACAAATGCACATACATGAACAGGAAAAAAAATAAGGGCACACAACGGTACAAGTATAAAACAATTCATATATGCCATTGTAGTTTTCCAGGTGAAATCAGAACCCTAAACCCATGTATCTTAAGCTTATTTCATAACCTGAAACACAGCACCTCCTTTTTCTTGAAGAGCAAAGAGATGTAATTTTTTAAAATGAAAACATTTGAGCTCTCCCAACTCACAATCATCCAGCTACTCCTGCAACATAAACCTCCATAGGTTTATCAGAGAGAGCACAGCACTGAAATCCAGGTGGCACAATTAAGTTGCAGTTGATTTTACTTGCTATGATTTTAGTGACTCCCTGTAATGGAGCTATAAGGCAAGGAAGGTGCTGCTTATCATATCCTTCCAGCTAAAGCAAAATTTTGGGTAAAATATTTATATTAACATTTGCTGTCATAGTATTTGTTTGATATTACTCACAACATCAAAGTAACTTCAACACTGTAAGTATTAGTATTCATAAAAATCACATTTTAATTTCACCCTTGTTTGTGTCTATGCTAAAAGAATTCCTTTGACTGTTTAGTGAGGACGTACAACATCACATGACTGACTATCCAAGAAAAACAATAAGGAATGTTCATAAACAAGATACGAATACTTTTTAAAAAGGAATGTGGTATGTACACAGAAATAGAATCCTGATACCTAACAATGCACAAGCAAGGCAAAGGAGAAGTTAAATTCATATCCTTATTCATTCCATTATTTCAGGGAAACAAATATTTCATCTGTGTACAATTGTACTGAATAAAGTTGGCATTTTATATTCTGTATGAATGGTGAACAAGGCTTTAAGACTGAACAATACAGCTGTATTTTTTAAAGGAGCCTAAAAGAAGTGAACCTTTCTCTGAATATATCAGCTAAAAAGCACAGAACAGATCTTAACAGGAGGAAAAAGTCATTTACAACAGCAAAAAGCAAAATGTTTCTCAGTCTGAACCTGTGAGTCACAATTCAGGTATGGATGCAGAAAGCCACTATCTTAAGCTACAGTTATGACAGGAATACAGTAATTATCACACAGCAAGTTTTTGATACTGAGGTACTTCTTCTGGTTTGACATAAATTCATATTTAGGAAAAAAATAAGGATCACAATGATTATAAATATGCAAAGAAATCTAGTTCCATAAGAAGAGCAGAGCAGTTCTCCTAAAACAAATCAGAGCCACAATAAAGATGACTGACCAAAATTATTTCCTGTTCAGAAAGGATTTTTTGGGAGACAGAATCTCCTAACTATTTATTAACATAACAAGTCAAAGATAGTTCACACTATGAAGCTGCAGAGAATAAAATAACATGTTATGATAACACACAATAACATAGACATCTTAACTAAGTTTGAACATGTATAATAAAATTAAACTGCAAATTACCTGAAATAACTTTTTCCATGCTAAGTTCTGTTTTTATTTGGACTAACAGAAATTATAGTAAGGCACAGAAGAAATGGTTTTCATTTTTAAAGAGATGTAAGCTTATTTAGAGGTTTATATAGCTGCAATCAATGCAAAATCACAACAGGATTCAGAGGTCATTTGCAGTGACACATGGGTTTTTCTCAGAATCAACCAAAACTCCTGCAGCTGTGGCAATGTGATCAAGCTAAAAACAACCTTTCTGAGAGGGTTTGTGCTGGTACTTTACTTGGTTGCCTACCAGCTCCAGTCCCAATGGGGTAAAAAGGTGCATGAAGGCTGCACAGCTTCTACCCCCAAGTTGTAGTTCAGTTCTTCTCCCAGAATGGTACAAGTAAGGGGGGGCAGGAAATGCATGATTCATAAAGAATGTCTCTTGGATTTCCTAGCTGGAAATGTATACACAGGCAGCTCACAGTGAAGACTTTGGTTTGGATTTGTTTACCTCCAACCGTGGAGATATACCCTGAGACTTTAGTTTGTGCTAACATCCATGCATCTATACAGACACCATAAAGTACACTAGAGATTTTGAGTGAAGAGGGCAAGATGATTTGTTTTGGCCATACAAGAGAAAGGAGAATTTTTAAGTGGCTGATACTATTTATAATCCCCCAGTAATACTTTCAGATTTACATAAAATCTGCCATGAATTCAAATATTCATCCTCTTATATTGACTTTCTTTCTTGATAATTAGATTTAAATTTATAGGCAATACATTGGAAAATTAATTAACATGGCTGTAGTCAGGTTTTATCATGTGAGACTTTAGACACCTATCCTAGTTAATTTAAAAAATAAAAACATATCAGGAGACATTTTTCTGGTTACTTCTAAATTCTAATGAAAGTATAGCAGGCAGTCTCTGCCAGGGCAGAGAGAGGAGACACATTAACTGTGCCCCCGCCCCCCCCCC
>NW_010972609.1:8007051-8013159 GCF_000737465.1 Haliaeetus leucocephalus
ATCTGGTAGCTGAAAACCTGCAGTCTGGCAGATAGACAAAATAGGGTTTAGGTACTAGATCAAGTTTCAGAAAAACACAAAGTTTATCACTGAAGGCAGAGAGAGGAACAAAGGGAACAGGGAAATGGCCAAAAGTCAAGACTATTTAGAAAGAGTCAAGAAGGGCTCTGACAGGAAACCTGTGTTGTGTAGAAACAGGCTACATGCCCCCAGAGAACCTGTAAATCTAAGAGTTTCTGTTGCATTCACTGTCAATTACTCATCATTTCCAAGCTATGCATGCTATGGTACAGACATACAGTTTATCAGCTACCAGATCCAAGACAATCATTGAAGATAGGGACCTGCTGCCTTTTTCTGTTGATGGCTTGGGTTTTGGGTTGGGTTTCAGGGGTTTTTTTGCAATAGATCTTAGTGACTGCTTGCAGGCTGACCCTAAAGATAATTTTAAGATGTGTATCAGCAAAGACTCAGTTATACTCTTCTTTAATGTCCACAGAAGGTATCATTCATCCTCTATGAAGTCACATCTTAGCAAACACCAGAAAACAACAGACGAAAGCTGAGCAGTAAACAAATCAAGAGCTCAGGCATGTGACTGAGTTCCTGCATATCAGCTGAGTCACAATAACTGACCTTGCCAGCTCTGGCTAATGTAGAGGTTAGATTAAAGTGGTTTAAGCTAATCTTTGCTGCCTGAGAGTTGCAACAAGTCACACACCACAGCTCATTGCTGTAGTTAAGCAAGCACAGAGTATTTTGTTATATCAGACTAACTGAATCATAATACCAAACAGCATTGGCTGGAGCTGCCTAAGGTCTGCCTCTAAAACAAAGGTGAAGGCATGACTTATCGCATCTGTATGTACGAATATGAGAAAAAGAATGGTGTGATAGCAACCATAACAAAGACAGAAGCAATCAAGAGCGTTATCTGGGGAAAAGAACAGAGACCCTTGTCTCCTCGCTCAAAACTTGCAGGTAAGATGAACTTGGAATTTTTCTTCTGTTATGGTCTCTCCTGTCTTTGAAGGTATAGGATTTTGTATGTATTTTTTAAATGAGGAAGAACTTACCAAAAAATACATCTTACTTGAATCAAACCTAAACACTGGCTAGAAGCTTTCAAAAAAAAGATAACAGAACAATGGATATCTTTTTGAGTCAAGAAACAGCTTAATAATGTCTTATGTAATTCACGATACTTTCTAGCCTGTATTTTTTCTACCATTTCTTAATGCAACCAATTTAGACAAATGCCAAATCTCCCAATGTTATGAGCTCAGTCTGACTGAAACAAGTCCCATGACTCAAAATTGCCTCAGTAAAGAAGACGGAATAACAGCTTATATGGTACTGTATTCTCTGTACACAAGCATGGACTAATTTACAGTATAAGCTCTGTTTTCCAAGCTGCAGTAAGGTGGCCTATGCCTGATGGTTAGAGCAAATGCAGATGTTTTAAACAGCTGTGTCTGCCTGAAAAGACTGCAGCTGCCCTCCATTAGGTTTTAATTTACTATGGTAGACTTGCCAACCCAAAAATTTATAAAATGCCTCAACATAATTTACCTGGGAGCCAAGAACGTTCATTCTAAAAACTCTCAAGATCACCCGCACCTGGTTTAAAAGCTGAACACTAGATGGAGCTATGTCCTTGTAGCACCACTAGCTAAATTTAGATAAGCTGTCTCAGGTACAATTCCAATTAGTTACTTGCAAGTGGCCAGATCAATGGCTTGTTTAAATGTCTTTTAAAATGCTGAATAAAAGTAACAGTATGTTCCCGAAAGATTTTTAAAGAACTGCAGGTGTCCATAAAAGCTTCTGGAATATAAACGGAAGACTGGGAAAAAAAAACCAAACACATCAACAAGTATAGTACTCCCTGAGAAAACTATCTATATATTAAGGAATTTTTTTAAATGTGTATTTCATCTGTCCTAGCAAGAGATATCTGAAAAGAAGACTTTTATGTCATGTGTACTGCTGCAGAATAGTTGATGCTCTAAACTGAGAGAGAAAAAACCAGTAACTTCTGTTTCAGTATCAAGTAGCTGTAGCTGTCCTGCAAGATTCCAAGAAAATTTCAAGTGTAATTTTATGAAGAGATAAAATATCTTTATTTAAACTGTCATCTTGAATGTTTCACATTAACTCCACCAAATGATGACAAGGAAGAAAAAACACAAGTGTCTTACCCATTAAAAAGAGCATACTACATATGTTTAAAAAAAGGTTTCAAAGGATAAGAGAATGTTGTCCACCTTACCAGAGGAAATTGGTAACATGACTGGCCACAAATCTCTGTTAAAGATAAGGCAGGCTACACTGTCTAATGAGACATAATGAGCTGTATGGAGTCAATGGGGAAGGATTCTCCAATCCATTATTTCCTGTCTACAGCTGATTTAACCAAATTTACCTGAAATGAAATCTATGAGTGTTTAAATAGATCATTTTTTCACAAATAAGAGATTACACAGTACTTGCAGTACTTACACAGTCCTGCATCACAATGTATATTCATTCTTCTAATCCTGGTGTTTCATAGCCTGTACAGTCTATGAATACGAGTACTGTGATTTGGGGAAAACAGTGAAATCACACCATGACTAACTAACCTTTGCTGTAGTCCTCCTGGAGTAAAGCTTTTGATAAAGAAGGACATGAAGTCTTAGGTATCTCTTGAAAAAATTCTTGAGTAAATTGATAATAAAAAACCAGAATGGTTGGGACTGAATATAGACTATATTAGTTGCAGCTAATTTACTCTCCTTTATAAACAGTAAAATTAAAGCTTTATAAAAAGTTTTCAGCAAATAAAACAGCAATGTGGAACTTATTGCAAATTGATGTATCAAAACATGAATGTTTTTTCCTGCCTTATAGCCATGAGCTGCTATCTAGGGAGCATAGCCATTTAGAGCCTTCATCTAAGTGTCAGCTTTAGTCCGTACCCTTCAGTGACTATGAACCATTCTGCCACTATTCTTACAATCCAGCAGCAGACCAAGCAGTGCACTATGAAAGAACCACTAACATGCATAAGCCTAAGCACCATTCAGGCATGCTTGCAGGATCAGGAACACGGCCTGAACTCAAATACAGGGCCTCTCAGCATTGTCAGCGTGACTCATAATGTGACTGTGACACTGCAGAAGAGAAACTTGGACCGTTCTGCTCAATAACTTTTAACATAATAAAAATATACCCTGGTCGTTATATCTAGTTGAGATAAACAGTTATAGAGCAACATCTGGGCTCTCACAGATAACTTTCCACTGATTTTTGAGATGGAAGAAATGAAGATGGTTAGTAAAGCAAGCCCAGCAGTGTTCTCTCTTGGGGTTCCTAACTTGTTTTTTTTCATAGGTCTTTTCTGAGAAGGATGGTTCTGCTCTCCCTGAATAAGCTTCATTGTTATATAAGAGAGGCAAAGACTTAACACAATGCCAGCTTTGTGACAGTAATGTGTCTGCACTACTGCAGAAAAGAAACAAACCACTCTTATTGAAGGGGGGACTTCTGGAATGGTAATTAGCCAAGAGGCCGGGACAGCTGAGGGAGTGCTTCTGAAACCCACTAGGCTGAGAAAGAGAGATGCAGAATTAATCCACTTCAGTTAAAATGATATTAAACAGGACAGACAGGATCAACAAGCTAAAGGTATCCCAAAATTAGGATTCTCTCTGCTTTCCAGTGGTACAACACTATTATAGTAGTATCAGCACTCCATATATCAAAAAATACAGAAACAGAACAGTAAAATCATTACACATGAATACTGCAGCAGTAGCGGGACAGTGTTTTCTATTCTATGCTTAGCCTGTGCTTCTCAACCTCCCTCTGCTACTGTCTTTGCTTCCCAAGGGAGTGGCAGTAATTGCAGTGCCTCTGTGTTCCAGGTCCTTTCCCTTCACAGCACTAGGGCAAGGCCATGCTCGCCTTCCCATGCACTGGCTGACACTGCTTTTCCCAACAAAACGCTGGAGTCGGCATGTACCAGCAGGGTCTCAACTATTCCAGGTCAGGAATAAAAACGAAAGGAGGTAACAACCCTACATGGCCATAAAGGAGTAAATGAGGTCCCAGATGCTGCTTCTATCACATGGAAAGTCACCCAGACACCTGTCCTAGACCACCAGTGAGGCTAGTTGGGGAAAAGGAGGGGAAACCAGGCTGGTGTTGAAAAGGACTCCCAGCTTTGCGCAGACTGTTCTAAATTCCACTGACCGTTTCCCAAATGGTTTAACGATACTGCAACAAGCAGTGCCATAGTAATAGTTTTTGGTATCAGTATTACGAAAGATGCAAATGTTATCAACCATTATAATTTTGACCACTCCTCTACGTGACCTATTTAAGATGACTACCTCAAAGCTGAGAAGAAAGACAAGAAAAATTCAAAAGCAAGCCAAATTAATACACAGCCTGTGGATTCTTGCCAGTTTTAATTACTCTTTAGCATGTTCAGAGATGTTTCAAAGGCGTTCTACTTCACTTCCCACTTTCTCCCTCTCCCACCTTGGGCATGTTTGCTCTGTAAGTGAGGTCCAATTCTTTATCTGGAATACCTGGTATGTGATTCATAGTCTTGGTCTCGTGCATAAGTTTAAAAGAAAACCGAAATCATACGTAACTCTTCACAAGGTCAGAGAGTACATCAGTTGGTAACAGGGAACAAAATGTTTCAACATTCCAAATACAGTACAAGCTTACGCTAGGCAAAAGGAAATTCTAAAATTGAGGACAATTATTATAAGTAATAGAATTACATTAAAACATCATGCATATGAAACATTTAGAGGGAAGTCAACATCATCACAGACAGAAGACAGCAAACTGTGGTGGCTGAAATACAACCACTCCACAAGCAGTGAAAAGTGTGTGTTTTAATTACGTTGTCTATGTTAAAAGTACTCCTCGAAACTCTTTATCTCATTTTCTGCTAAATGCTTGCTGTTTAGCCAACTCCCCAGAAAACTGACATAATCAGAGTACTCAGCACATGCATGCTGTGAAAGAACTGTCATTATCACACACGTGGGATGACCCGTTTGGGTAGAAACAAGACAACAGAAACCTTTATCAGATTTTGGATTAGCAAGGCACCCAAAGTGACCAGTAAACTCCCAATGACCAAAACTTGCAGCACTTTTCATATTTCTAGGAGTCATCTCTACAGACAGAAAAAATATCTACACCGTTAGAGCGTCTCTGTTTTTTGTGTTTGCTTCCTTTGAGATTTCCTGTACTAGAGATTTTTGCAATCATAAACATAGCATTAGAGAATGTTTTTAAAACAGGAGTTTTTAAATCTTTGGACAAAGAGAGTATTGCTTTTCTCAGTTAATAACAAAACGTTTTTGTTAACCTATAAAATCCTTGGTATGTAGGAATATGCACCAAAAATATGCCTGGTAGCACTATTTAAACAGCATCATTCTAATCAATTGTTCTGCTTCCAGTAATAATGATACAAAGAATAAAACTCTGGATTGGGGGGGGGGGGGGGGGGCACGGGCAGGGCCAAGTTGTCCAAACTCTTCCCTTCACACTGAAATTCACTGAAGGGCTGATAACACCCAGCTTCCATCTCTGCAATGAGGTGATGGGAAAGGTTTCTGTGGAGCCAAGGTCTAGAAGGCTGCAGCCCGGCCAGCCAGACCTCACCAGTTCCTGCGGGGCACATCGTAGCTGCAGCAACTGAGGTACCGCGAAGCAGGGGAGGTTGTGAGGCACTAGCCAGGAATTCCCCAGGAACCCTCGAAACAGGATTTGCCTCCACTGTCCGTCCTGTCAGCGACGGGGCCGTGCTCGGCGGCCAGGAGCCTTGGCGCGGCCTTGACTTTACCTTAACGTGAAGGGTTGGCGGTGGGCGTCGGACATTTTCATGGCGCTACAGGTGCGCGCGCCTACGCTGAGGCGCTGGGGGGGAAACGGAGGGCACCCACCCGCGTGCCCGCCAGCCTCCCTGGGCTCTGCGGGGCAGGTCTTCGCGCGGGCCACACCTACTGCGGGTGTCCCGAAGCGCCCCGTCAGCTCCCGCCGGGTCCCGCGCGGGGCGAGGAAGGCGCCAAGGCGGCCCCGGAGCGGAGCGTGCCA